>NC_143261.1:43450700-43602215 GCF_984573655.1 Nuphar pumila
GAAACTCCGGATATAGAATACAAAAAGGGAAAACCCGAGTCGGAACCCGGTTTTCCAAAATAAAAGATAAAATAGAAAATTGAGTTTGAGAACTCAAATTTTTGACGTAAGTGTTGGTCCAATGCAAACATCGGATCCAAAAGGAAGCCCAAGTCGGAACTCGCAGCTCTGTAAATAAGAATATATACAAAAAGGAGAAAACTCGAGTCGGAACCAAGTTTTTCAAAATAAAATAATGAATGAAAAAATCGAGTTTGAGAACTCAAATTCTCGACATAACAATTGGTCCAATGCGAACATAGGATCCAAAAGGAAGCCCGAGTTGGAACTTGCAACTCCGGAAATAAGAATATATACAAAAGGGAAAACCCGAGTCGGAACCCGGTTTTTCAAAATAAAAAAATGAATGAGAAAATTGAGTTCTCAAACTCGAATTCTCGATGTAAAAATTGGTCCAATGCGAACATCAAATCTAAAAGGAAGCCTGAGTCGAAACTCGCAACTCCGGAAATAAGAATATATACAAAAGGGAAAACACGAGTCGAAACCCGATTTTTTAAAATAAAAGAATGAATAAGAAAATCGAGTTTGAGAACTTGAATTCTCGACGTAACAATTGGTCCATTGCGAACATCGGATCCAAAAGGAAGCCCGAGTCGGAACTCGCAACTCCGGAAATAAGAATATATACAAAAGGGAAAACCCGAGTCGGAACCCGGTTTTTCAAAATAAAAAAAATGAATGAGAAAATTGAGTTTGAGAACTTGAATTCTCGACGTAATAATTGGTCCAATGCGAACATCGGATCCAAAAGGAGGCCCGAGTCGAAACTCGAAACTCCAAAAATAGAATATATAAAATGGGAAAACCAGAGTCAGAACCCGGTTTTTCAAATTAAAAGATAAAATAGAAAACCGAGTTTGAGAACTCGAATTTTCGACGTAACAATTGTTTCAATGCGAACATCGGATCCAAAAGGAAGCCAGAGTCGGAACTCGAAACTCCAAAAATAAGAATATATGAGACCCGAGTCGAAACCCGGACCTTCTTAAAAGAAAAATAAAAGAAGACAAAAACCTGAGTCAGAACTCAGATGGGAAGGAAATAATTCCAACCCGGGAGTCAGATTCTGGAAGGATTGACAAAAGGCACGAATAGATTTTGATGATTATGAAGAAGACAAGAAACTGATTCAACATCCATGACCCTAGATGGCCTAAGATTTGAATTTTATTTACGATGGTTTCAGGATTTTCCCTTATCCTGAAGGAGAATAGAGTAAAATTTGATGTGATTTGATGAATTTATGGGAAATAATTCAGGTTTATCCCTTATCCTGTAGAGGACGACACCTCGGAGAAGGAGGTTCAGGTTTAACCCTTAACCTGAAGGGGGAAAAAGGAATAAAATTTGTAAAAATGGAGAAAACTTAAAGGAATTTTATGAGAATTCTCACAGGTAGCATTGCTGCTCCCATGAGGGGTCTCAGGATTATCCCTTATCCTGAATGGGTGATGATGCATAAATATTATGTTTTCTTAACACATTTTCACACCATAAATGCATCATCTATAGGTTTAGGGCATACACTTAGATGCATATTGATGTTAGGAAGCTATGGTTCGAATTTCATCAAAATCAGACTTAAAATGAGGAAGTTATTGCATTTCTAGTGTTGTGGGTCAAACCTCGGAGTTGAATCGAGTATTCAGGATCCAAATCATCCATTTGGACCTTGGATCTGGACCAAAATGAAACAAGATCCATCCCAGCTCCAGCCATTCACGTTTTATAATTACTTTTCTAAAAACCCCCTGCTAAATGAGGTGCCCAAACATTATTTTGTTTTTAATCTTTGTTTTGGAAAAATACCAAAAAGAGGTCCAGCGTTTAAATAGGAAGTGACGCCCTTTGAGAACCTGGCTTTTTTATGATGCATGAAATGCACATCATGTTAGCTAGTTATTCATGCATTTTGTGGTGAGTTTAAGGTTTAAAACCCATGTTTAGATGTATTTTGATATCAAGGGGTTGTGGTTCGAATTTCAGAAAAATCAGAGTTAAAATGAGAGAGTTATGGCTATTCTAGTGTTCAGGCACGGATTTCGAGGTGGATTGGATCCATATCCGACCCAATTAGGCTGTTTTTGACCTTGGATCAATCTTTAGAAAACCCAAATCCAACCCACACGCATATCCATACCCATTTAGGGAAGATTTTCAAAAAAAACCCTCAAAAAGTGGCACAGGGCAATATTTTTCAGTTTAAACCTGTTTCTGAAAAACGCCAAAAGTATAAATAGCACTTTTCAGCAAACCCTACACATTTTTGGCTTTGGAAATTGTGCCCCTCTTGTGATTCTTGTTCCAGCCCTCTTCCAACCTCCCATCTCATGCCATTTGCCATTGAAGATCAAGATTTTGCTTGAATTCCAAACATTTCTTTATCTCCCTTTCACATTCCTTTCATTTCTTCCTTTTCCTTGCTAGTATTAACATTGAATTGTTGTGTTTTTGCAGGTGTAGCAGAGGTGGAAGGCACTTTTCTTGCGTGGAAGTGTGAGACACTCCAACAAGAAGAACCGACTCTACCTTCATCCGGTTTTCCAAGCCCTCCGATCGTGAATCGGCTCCTTTCTCATCTTCGGTGGACTTCCAACGTGGTGCAGCTGAAAAACACACTTCAATGGTGATGTTCCAGCATCCTTGATGTGACGCCCCAAAACCCCGACCTTGTAAAAACCTTTGGTTTTTGAGCAAATTTTTTTTTTGAAAGGATTTAAAACGAATAGCGGAAGTACAAAGGGGTAAGCAAAGGCCGCAAGTCTGAGCGGGCCACAGTAAAAGATACAAACCACATATCCATTCCCATTACATATAATATCAGATTTTTACAAAATGAGACTGAAAACATCCATACAACAAGTCTCTCCCAAAATGAGGGGAAAACTCCCCTCAAACCCCAAAACAAGACACGGACCAAGATCTGCAGCTAAGTGTGGGTCTCAAGTCTCCAACCGTACATCGTCGCATCGCCACTGCGCCTACTCATCACTTGTATCCCCATAAAACGGGGTCAGAACTCTTGCGAGTTGGTGAAGAACAACAACATTGTATATCCATTTTATCAAGAAAAGGCACATATCATGCAACAGGTAAAATGACAGATATATGTGCAAGTGTCAGGTAAGTGCTCGTGCTAGAAGACTGTAAAACTACAAGTAAGTAGCAGTGCAACAACTGAAACAGAGCAGCAACTAACCAATAAGGTACAACAGTCTAATAGAAGTGCAAGCAGTGCTAAAGTAAGCAAGTAACCAACTACTATACGTCAGTCTGTTTGGTTAGTCTTTATGTTCTTCTTTTTAACCTCCTTCGGGTACGCGAAGGAAAAACCCTCGAGTTCTGTGAGACATGCACCCGACGTCTGTTATTAAATTTCTAGTGTGGTAACCGGGGATGCTACAGAACGAGCAAAACCACCTGCGGGCGACACGCAGCCAGGAGAAACCTTTCGCAGGGGCAAAGGATTGCAATCCGTACTACTGCAGTAGCAAAGGTCCCTGTGGAGGGCAACCTTGACCTCCCTAACTCCGAGTGACTGGAGGTCAGAGGGCACATCGGCTCCTCAAAAGAACAGGTCGTAGTAACGACACGTCACTCGGGGCTGTACCATTCACCCTCTCCCTGGGTGACCAAATTTGTGAATGGGGCGCGGCAGGATTATCTTGTTTAGGCTTATTCTTCAAGTCGTACCTCCCTTCGAGGTAGTCGTGCCTCGTGGTCCCCGCGGGGTACGCAAACGAGGACTTGGCCTGCCCATCCACGTGCTCAGCCTCTCACGGCCACCACGAGCACATCGCCTGTGAAGACGATATTATAACATTTTCATTTTTATGCCTAGGGTGACACAAGGTGTGAGTACACTCTCACAAACCCGGGCCACTGCCCGAAGACTCCAACCGAGTCCCAAACCTCAACAGGTCAAAAGTGTCATACCCTACAGTGCTTTCAGTTCTTTCCAGGAGTATGTCACATCGAGTACAAAACACACCTCTGGTGCGTCGTATATCCATTGATATACGAATGTGAGCCAAAACAAGAAGTACTCGACGGACCTTAACGGGTGACATAAATGTCATGATGTGCCACGTGCATAAACCACACATTATCACGATTTGGAACACATGTTCATAAAGGCACAAATCTGAGCGATAACAGGCTCCAAATATATATATATCAACATGTCCGTACGACAACCAGTGTCCAAAGCTTTAAGCACAGATCTCCCAAATACACATATTTTCGCCGCCCTACGTCGGCTCCAACACTTAGCGAAACCATTCTTTTAGGGAAGACCGTAGTGTAGACACTGATGAGTGTCGAGAAAGGTTCTTAAAGTAACCCCATGTGTACGGGGATTACGTCAATACATCCGTGATGTGCCACCGCACTAGCAAAACTCAAAAAGGTCAAAACGACGGTTTTCTGCTGAAAACGTCGAAAGACCCAATACTTGGGAAACGTAATAAGGTACATGGGCAGCGTACCGCTCGCCACACTATACCCCTTTCCAAACTCACCACGATGTGGCAGCGAAGGCTAAGGTGGTCATTCTGGACCACTGACGTGACGGCAAGGGTACGATGGCACAATGTGTGCCGAAATGCCAAAAGGCTAATCGTTGCCCACCAGGCCCTATAGGCAGTTCCGAACCATGCACCGTTGGTGCCAAGTGTACAAAACGGCTGCTTGGACATCATACACGTGCTACAAGGAGTCTATTAGTGACTCTCTATCGGTTTCGCCTTCATGCGTGCATTTTCGTGCTTTTTGAAATGGCGGCAAGTGGAAATCGCATATATAGGTAGTCTAGGCCTGTCGTCCCAAACTCATAGGGCTGTGACAGCCATCAACACGAGCTTCACTAAGCTCTACACGAGGCTACTGGGTGGGTGCAGCAGGTCACGCAACCACCTAGTGGTTGGCTAAGCTTTGCGGGCGCACTTAGCACCCGCCGCCACCATAAGGCTCCCACCGGGGTCATTTGGGCAGCCTGGTCTGCTGGACCAGACCCGGACCTACCTTGGTATGACCTATGTGTCAGACCCTAGGCTGCTAAGGCAGCAGCCTGCAATGGGCCGCGAGCAGCCTGCACCATGTGGTGCAGCTAGGGTGCGGTTGGAAGGCGACGGCCAGCGACCAGCTGGTCTGGTCCACGTTGGACCAGACCCTGCCGGGTCTAGGAGGGAACCTCCTTGGCCAAGGGACAGCCAGCAGCAAGGCTGCGGCCTGCTGGCTGCTGGGGCGTGTCCCAACGAAAAGGGTGCTCCGGGTGTAAAGCACACCCGGTTACCCAAAACCATGGGCGTCCCGTGTGGCGCCCCTTCCCCATATGATTGGGGAAGTCCCAATAGGTGGGTCCGAACCCCGAAGTGGGTCAGACCACCCTGCCATACCGAACACTGCAGAGGTTGCAGCGGGACACGGCGAGTCCCGATCGATCTCTCTCTTCTTTTTTTTTTTTATACATATATATATAGTTATATAGTTATTTACATGGCCCAAAAATAGCCTGAAAGATGACCCGATTTGGGGTCCGTTCGCACCAAAATAGCAAAAACTTCAAACACGGAACTCGTAGATCCGCGTCTCAGCTTCGCACAGACACCAAGATCACTTTGATCCGAGCATCGGTCTGGAAAAGGGCGCTGTGTTACCAGACAGTGTCTGGAACTTTCTGGACCACTGTCAAAACCCTGTCAGTCTGCTAAAACCTGACTTTTTGAAGGGTTTACAAGACGAATCAGGGAAAATTTCCAACATCTAAGTCGTAGATCATCATTTTACCTTTCCGAAAAGTTATAACATGAAAAATTCCGACAAACGATTTGAGAAATACCACCGGATTACCGGACAATGTTCAGGACTTCCTGTACACTGACAGAAGTTCTGAACGTCTGCTAAAAACGAGGCTTTTTAGCGATAGTTGCAAACCGAAACAGTGAAAACTGTAAACATGTAAGTTGAAGAACATTGTTTCCCCTTTCCGAAAAGTCCAAGATCGCTCCATTCGGACCAGTATCGAGTGAGATACGGTCTTTTGAGCAGAGGAGACTCCGGAGCTCCAGAACTCCGAAATCGCCTAAGGATAGTTCCATTGCGTGGAACGTCCGGTGTGTGCGTGTTTACCACAACGATGTGTCGATCCCTCTAAAACACACCCACACTCATACAAGTTTCATGGTATAGAAAAAGAAAGAAAACCCCAAACCAACCATAACAATTTTTACATGCATTTTTTCAAAAGAAGTGGAATGCAAAGTGGAAGCTCTTCACCTTCGGGGTTTTCCGGCGTAGGGACGGAGATGGTTCCGGCGTGGTGGTGCTGGTGCCCTCACTTGCACTCTCTCAGCCACACTCACCTCACTCTCTACACTCTCACACTTGAGAGAGGAGGAGAAAATGGAAGGATGGAGGGAGAGGGTTGAGGAGGAGGAAGAGAGAAATGAATTTCTCTCTCCTCCCTCCCTTAAATAGCCACTCCAAGAGATGGAGGGCTGGGATTAGAGGGGAGGAGATGGAGGGCTCTCCTCCCACACGCCCCCCCCTTCCTTTAGGTGCTATAAGGCTAGCCCAAGGGGATTTGACCCCCTTCATGATGGGCCTAGCTCAAGGGTGTACAACCCTTGAGCCTAGCCCACAACTACTCTCCCTAAATTAGGGAGAGTAGGTCTCCCCATAGACCACCTTTTGACCCTAAGGTCAAACCCCTTTTTAAAATCAAATCAACCCCTTTTTTTTTGTTTGTTTTTTTTTGACATGATGGGCTGGAGCTACCCCCCCCTAAGGGGCGCCCCCTCCAGCCCAATAGCCGTTGGGTTTTGGGCTACCACTTGTGGTAATGCCAAAACCCAACCCCAACTTTTGAAAATTCATGCTTTTCAAAAATGCTATTTAAATACCATTTTTTTATTATTATTGTTTTATTATTATTATTATTTTTTAAAAGTAGCATGGGCTGGGCTCATGCTCACGTGGGCCCCATGCTAACTACCTTTTCCAAATTCCAAATTAGGTCTTGGAGATTTTTGAAAAAAGTCTCTTCTAACTTTACAAAAAATCAAATTTTAATATCTCATAAAACCTTAGTAAATTTTTCATTTAAAAGCTAGGTTTCAAACTTTTAAGAAATTTCATTTCAAACCTTACCCTTTTGAATTAAAACTTAAGTTTTAAGCTTATTTACTTAGGCTTTCCATTCTGACAAATTCACTCTCGTCGTGACTCGTATTTACCGATATACCCGTTTCGCCCTACTACCAGAAATATTTCCTAGTTTAGGTTTCCTATTCGGGATGAACCTACTTAGATGAGTTATAAATCTAGTCTAGGGATATCGGACCTTAGTTCGCCAAGGTCGTCCTTAATTGCTTCGTAAATTGAATCTTACGCGATTAAGACTTCGTATTGCTATATTAGCACAATCACGAAAAATTCTTGCGACAAAGCAAGAGTAACAATTAATGAAGCACATGCCAATACAAAATATCTCAGAAATATCGTGGTTCTTACATCCTCCCCTCCTAAAAAGGGATTTCGTCCGCGAAATCACGAACGCTAGGCCACAAAAAGATAAGGGTATTTCTCCCTCATGCTGGCCTCCGGCTCCCATGTGCATTCTTCAATGCCATGGTGTTGCCACCGTACCTTAACCAACGGAATGGTCTTGGTACGCAGAACCTGATCACGATGATCGATGATCTCAACAGGCCTCTCGGCCACAGTTAAGTCCTCTTGCACCTCGACATCTTCGTATCGGATGACGTGCGATGGGTCCGGAATGTACTTCCTCAACATCGACACGTGAAAAACATTATGAATTTGAGCATACCGCTGCGGTAGCTCAATACGATAGGCTGCTCCACCGATCCTCTCGAGGATCCTGAACGGCCCAACATATCTAGGACTCAACTTTCCCTTCTTTCCGAAACGAAAGACGCTCTTCGTCGGTGATACTTTCACGAAAACTATGTAGTCCACATCAAACTGAAGCTCTCGCCGCCTCTTATCGGCGTAGCTCTTCTGTCTGTCCTGAGCTGCCTTCAGACGTTCTCGGATCTTCTGCACTTGCTGAGTGTAGTGCTGAAGAACAATCGGTGATTCACTGGATCGATCGCTGATATCGTCCCAATATGACGGTGATCGGCAAGGTCTCCCATACAAAGCCTCGTACGGAGCCATACCGATACTAGCATGATAACTATTGTTGTAGGCAAACTCGACCAAACACAAGTGTGAATCCCATTCACCCTTCCAGTCGAGCATACACGCCCGCAACATATCTTCTAGTGTCTGAATCGTCCTCTTTGACTGGCCATCAGTCTGAGGGTGAAAGGCTATACTGAACTTTAACTTCGTTCCCAAAGCTGACTGCAACTGTTCCCACAGTCGCGACGTGAATCTGGGATCACGATCCAAAATGATAGATGTAGGTACGCCATGTAACCGTACAATCTCCTGGATATACAAGTCTGCTAAGCTCTCAAGCGGCTGACTAATCCGGATAGGTAAGAAGTGAGCAGACTTGGTGAGTCTGTCCATAATCACCCATATCGCATCGTGCTTTCTCCTGGTTCGCGGTAAACCTACCACGAAATCCATCGTGATATCCTCCAATTTCCACTGAGGAATCTCAATCCTCTGCATGGAACCACCGGGACGTTGGTGCTCGATCTTGATTTGCTGACAAGTCAAACACCTCGAAACATACGCTGCGACTTCACGCTTCATCCCGTTCCACCAATACCGTCGTTGAAGATCCTTAAACATCTTAGTACCACCAGGATGGATGGTGTACTTCGACAGATGTGCCTCATCAAGAATCTCCTTCCTCAACTCAGGGGCATTTGGCACCCAAAGTCGATCCTTCATGCGGATACAACCGCTGTCATCAATACGAAAGACTGAGCCGTCTTCACGAGCTCGGTCAACAAACTTCTGATACTGAGCGTTCTGCTTCTGCGCCTCGATAACTTTAGGCAAGAACTCTGACCGAATGGCCAACCCCGACAATCTAATCGTTCCGCTTTCGACTGCAAATGGCTTCCAAGCCACAAAATCTTCGATCAACTTCTGGCTCCACACAAGGCTAGCTAGAACACTGCTCGATTTGCGGCTAAGCGCATCTGCCACGACGTTCGCCTTACCAGGGTGGTAAGACAATGTAAACTCATAATCCTTGATAAACTCGAGCCAACGACGTTGTCTCATATTTAGCTCCTTCTGGGAAAATAAATACTTGAGACTCTTATGGTCAGAAAAGACCTCAAACGTATCTCCGTACAGATAATGTCGCCATGACTTCAAGGCGAACACCACTGTTGCTAACTCCAAGTCATGAGTCGGATAGTTCCTTTCGTGAATCTTCAGCTGTCGCGAAGCATATGCAATAACACGACCATGCTGCATGAGCACGCATCCCAGGCCTGTACCTGAAGCGTCTGTGTACACCACAAAACCGCCTCTACCAGAAGGTAAAGCTAACACCGGAGAGGTAGTCAGCTTCGTCTTCAGGATCTGGAAACTCTCTTCACAAGAGTCGGTCCACTCGAACTTGATTCCTTTGCGCAAAAGCTTTGTCAAAGGAAGCGCGATCCTGGAGAAGTCCTGAATGAAACGTCGGTAGTAACCAGCTAACCTGAGAAAACTACGGATATCGGTAACAGACTGCGGCTGCTTCCAGTCCAACACCGCTTTGACCTTTGCTGGATCAACTGACACACCATCACTGGATATCACATGACCCAAAAACATAACTCGTCGAAGCCAAAACTCGCACTTGGAGAACTTGGCGAACAATCTGTGCTCCCGAAGTACTCCCAACACGATACACAGATGCTCTCGGTGCTGCTCAGGGGTCTCTGAGTAGATCAAGATGTCATCGATGAATACGATCACGAACGTGTCCACGAATGGACGGAAAATACGATTCATCAGATCCATGAATGTTGCTGGTGCATTCGTGAGCCCAAAAGGCATCACAACGAACTCGTACAACCCGTACCTAGTTCGAAAAGCTATCTTTGAGACATCTTCTTCTCTGATCCGGAGTTGATGATAACCCGATCTGAGGTCGATCTTCGAGAATATCTTCGCCCTCTGCAACTGGTCAAAGAGATCTTCTATTCTTGGCAACGGATACTTATTCTTAATCGTTGCTTGGTTGAGCATTCTGTAATCAATGCACAACCTCAGGGATCCGTCTTTCTTCTTCACGAACAACACAGGTGCACCCCACGGCGATGCACTGTTTCTGATAAATCCTTGCTCCATCAACTCTCCCAACTGACGCTTCAGTTCTTCGAGTTCTGCTGGAGCCATACGATACGGTGCCTTTGAGATCGGAGTTGTTCCAGGCAACAACTCGATACAAAATTCGATCTCACGCTTCGGAGGTAATCCAGGCAGTTCCTCAGGAAACACATCGGGGAACTCCCGAACTACGTCAAGATCCTCAATAGGGGTTAACACCGAGTCAACTGGGGCAATACTGACCAAGAAAGCAGTACCCCCATTCCGCAAATACTTCTGAACTTTAAATGACGAAATCATACGACTGTCTCGAATAGGTCGAGCAAGGCTGATGTCCAAAACTGGACGATCAGGAGGGTACAGAACCACCTTGCTCTCTCTGCACAAAACTTGAGCATGATACTCAAATAACCAATCCATGCCTAGAATGACATCAAACTCCGTCATGTCTAGCAGGATTAAGTCAGCTGGCAAGCTCTGACTTGCCACTGACACCTCTATGCTCGGAATGTACAAAGTACACAAGGACTGATTACCAGTCGGTGTACGCACTTCTAATGGGCATTTCAGCAACACAGCAGTCATAGGCAAGGAACTAGCAAATCTAGAAGCTATAAACGAATGTGAGGCACCACAGTCGAACAGAGTAAAAGCTGCATGACCAGCGACTGGAATAGTACCTTGGACCAACTCTCCTTTGGTCACTTGCTCGATAGTGGCTGCGTAGGCACGCCCTGCCACTGTCTTCTGATTACCCGTCTTCTGCTGAGAAGATTGCTGCGGCGGGTACGATTGCTGCAGCTGCTGAGGAGGTCGCTGAGGTGCTGACTGCGACATTCCTGGTGTGTTCCTCCTTAGATCATCGGACTGCTTCTTCCGACAATCCCTAATGTAGTGGCCCATCTTGCCACAATAGATACATCCTCCGACGTCACGAGGACAAGGTCGGCCTGGGTGATCCATACGACACTTCGGGCATCCCGATGTCGCCACTACCTGATTCTGCTGCTGAGGCTGACGATTCTGTTGCTGACGGTTGTTGCGGTTCTGATGGTTCCTCTTTGCTGGCGGGGTAGACTTCTTTCCACCCGAGTTCTGCTGATAGGATCTCTTCTTAGGCCAACTCTTTTGGCCTATCTGCTGCGGTTTCCCTCTGGACTGTGGAGTCTTCTGGGATTCTATCCATTCCTGCTCCAGGAGTGTAGCCGTCTCCAGGGCTTCCTCAAGAGTCGAGGGAGCGCGTGTGATCACTCTCAGATGCAGTGCTAACTTCAAACCGCGAGTGAACTTCATCGCTCGTTCCTTCTCGGTCACGTATACATGCGGACATAAGCGCTCTAGGCTTCTGAACTTCGTGATGTAGTCCGCCAAAGTAGAGTTCCCCTGCTGAAGGTCGAGGAACTCCTGCATCTTCCGACTGCGCTCGTGGGTCGGGAAGTAGGCCGCGTAGAAAACCTCCACGAACTGCTCCCACGAAACGGCTCCGCCCGCAAACCTAACATCCCAGGTGGTCGCCCACCACCTTTCGGCATCCTTCCGGAGCCGATACGTGCCAAAATCCACCTTTCGGTCATCACTGACCTGCAGCACACGAAAGATTCTCTCGATCTCTCGTATCCAGTCCTCGGCTGCCTCAGGAGAAGACTTCCCATCGAATGACGGAGGGTTCATAGCCATGAACTGCTTGTAGGGTACGGCTGTCGCTACTGACACCGGTGAAGGAGTAGGAACAGGAGTCTCTCGTCCCTGAGAGGCTTGCATGTTCTCCCCCATGGCACGCATGGCCTCAGCCTGCCTGCCTACAACCTCAGCCAGGTTGTCCAAGGTGTCCATGATGTTGTTGCAACGTTCACGCCAAGCCATCTTGACAACAATGAGACTCGTATAAGCAAAGAGTAGATACCAAAACAAAATTTCATTATACGATCAAAGATGCATACATATATGTAGTACAAGCCAAAATTACCCTCTATAACAAGGTTACAGGATATACTCCTTTGTAACAACCGCAGACACTGACTCAGTGTCCTAACAAAACATTTATATCCGTGCGACCGCTCTCACTTCCTACTAGTGTAGAGGTCGCGGTAGTTGTTCCGGTTTCCGCACCGTCTTCGCTTCGGACAAGGAGTTGAAGAAGGTGTGCACTTGGGTAAACCTGATGGAGTATGCACCCCTTCCACTGGGTCAGCTACCAGGTCTTCCAATTTACGCTGGCACTCAGCCTCAATATGCCCTTTAAGGCCACAACGAAAGCAGTGACACCATTCCCGTGGGCAAATCTGCCCCTCATGGCAGACTTTACATCTCTCACACGGAGGTGCCATCATCTGAACACCTCGTGCCAAATGCTTCACAGCATGATCTAGGGATCTTACGCCCTGACTTAGGTCACGTACTGCTTCTAGGATCATTTCGTACCTTGGGTCTGACGACATCTATCAAACCACATTCGAAGCATGCATATGTATAAACTAAGTAGCACAAGAAACAACGATAATCAACATAATTAACCGAGCCAAACATACTTACAGTGCGATGAACGATGCACGCAGAAGTCTTGGACCACACTTAAAGCTGCTCTGATACCAATCTCTGTGACGCCCCAAAACCCCGACCTTGTAAAAACCTTTGGTTTTTGAGCAAAAATTTTTTTTGAAAGGATTTAAAACGAATAGCGAAAGTACAAAGGGGTAAGCAAAGGCCGCAAGTCTGAGCGGGCCACTGTAAAAGATACAAACCACATATCCATTCCCATTACATATAATATCAGAGTTTTACAAAATGAGACTGAAAACATCCATACAACAAGTCTCTCCCAAAATGAGGGGAAAACTCCCCTCAAACCCCAAAACAAGACACGGACCAAGATCTGCAGCTAAGTGTGGGTCTCAAGTCTCCAACCGTACATCGTCGCATCGCCACTGCGCCTACTCATCACCTGTATCCCCATAAAACGGGGTCAGAACTCTTGCGAGTTGGTGAAGAACAACAACATTGTATATCCATTTTATCAAGAAAAGGCACATATCATGCAACAGGTAAAATGACAGATATATGTGCAAGTGTCAGGTAAGTGCTCGTGCTAGAAGACTGTAAAACTACAAGTAAGTAGCAGTGCAACAACTGAAACAGAGCAGCAACTAACCAATAAGGTACAACAGTCTAATAGAAGTGCAAGCAGTGCTAAAGTAAGCAAGTAACCAACTACTATACGTCAGTCTGTTTGGTTAGTCTTTATGTTCTTCTTTTTAACCTCCTTCGGGTACGCGAAGGAAAAACCCTCGAGTTCTGTGAGACATGCACCCGGCGTCTGTTATTAAATTTCTAGTGTGGTAACCGGGGATGCTACAGAACGAGCAAAACCACCTGCGGGCGACACGCAGCCAGGAGAAACCTTTCGCAGGGGCAAAGGATTGCAATCCGTACTACTGCAGTAGCAAAGGTCCCTGTGGAGGGCAACCTTGACCTCCCTAACTCCGAGTGACTGGAGGTCAGAGGGCACATCGGCTCCTCAAAAGAACAGGTCGTAGTAACGACACGTCACTCGGGGCTGTACCATTCACCCTCTCCCTGGGTGACCAAATTTGTGAATGGGGCGCGGCAGGATTATCTTGTTTAGGCTTATTCTTCAAGTCGTACCTCCCTTCGAGGTAGTCGTGCCTCGTGGTCCCCGCGGGGTACGCAAACGAGGACTTGGCCTGCCCATCCACGTGCTCAGCCTCTCACGGCCACCACGAGCACATCGCCTGTGAAGACGATATTATAACATTTTCATTTTTATGCCTAGGGTGACACAAGGTGTGAGTACACTCTCACAAACCCGGGCCACTGCCCGAAGACTCCAACCGAGTCCCAAACCTCAACAGGTCAAAAGTGTCATACCCTACAGTGCTTTCAGTTCTTTCCAGGAGTATGTCACATCGAGTACAAAACACACCTCTGGTGCGTCGTATATCCATTGATATACGAATGTGAGCCAAAACAAGAAGTACTCGACGGACCTTAACGGGTGACATACGTGTCATGATGTGCCACGTGCATAAACCACACATTATCACGATTTGGAACACATGTTCATAAAGGCACAAATCTGAGCGATAACAGGCTCCAAATATATATATATCAACATGTCCGTACGACAACCAGTGTCCAAAGCTTTAAGCACGGATCTCCCAAATACACATATTTTTGCCGCCCTACGTCGGCTCCAACACTTAGCGAAACCATTCGCTTAGGGAAGACCGTAGTGTAGACACTGATGAGTGTCGAGAAAGGTTCTTAAAGTAACCCCATGTGTACGGGGATTACGTCAATACATCCGTGATGTGCCACCGCACTAGCAAAACTCAAAAAGGTCAAAATGACGGTTTTCTGCTGAAAAAGTCGAAAGACCCAATACTTGGGAAACGTAATAAGGTACATGGGCAGCGTACCGCTCGCAACACTATACCCCTTTCCAAACTCACCACGATGTGGCAGCGAAGGCTAAGGTGGTCATTCTGGACCACTGACGTGACGGCAAGGGTACGATGGCACAATGTGTGCCGAAATGCCAAAAGGCTAATCGTAGCCCACCAGGCCCTATAGGCAGTTCCGAACCATGCACCGTTGGTGCCAAGTGTACAAAACGGCTGCTTGGACATCATACACGTGCTACAAGGAGTCTATTAGTGACTCTCTATCGGTTTCGCCTTCATGCGTGCATTTTCGTGCTTTTTGAAATGGCGGCAAGTGGAAATCGCATATATAGGTAGTCTAGGCCTGTCGTCCCAAACTCATAGGGCTGTGACAGCCATCAACACGAGCTTCACTAAGCTCTACACGAGGCTACTGGGTGGGTGCAGCAGGTCACGCAACCACCTAGTGGTTGGCTAAGCTTTGCGGGCGCACTTAGCACCCGCCGCCACCATAAGGCTCCCACCGGGGTCATTTGGGCAGCCTGGTCTGCTGGACCAGACCCGGACCTACCTTGGTATGACCTATGTGTCAGACCCTAGGCTGCTAAGGCAGCAGCCTGCAATGGGCCGCGAGCAGCCTGCACCATGGGGTGCAGCTAGGGTGCGGTTGGAAGGCGACGGCCAACGACCAGCTGGTCTGGTCCACGTTGGACCAGACCCTGCCGGGTCTAGGAGGGAACCTCCTTGGCCAAGGGACAGCCAGCAGCAAGGCTGCGGCCTGCTGGCTGCTGGGGCGTGTCCCAACGAAAAGGGTGCTCCGGGTGTAAAGCACACCCGGTTACCCAAAACCATGGGCGTCCCGTGTGGCGCCCCTTCCCCATATGATTGGGGAAGTCCCAATAGGTGGGTCCGAACCCCGAAGTGGGTCAGACCACCCTGCCATACCGAACGCTGCAGAGGTTGCAGCGGGACACGGCGAGTCCCGATCGATCTCTCTCTTCTTTTTTTTTTTTATACATATATATATATAGTTATATAGTTATTTACATGGCCCAAAAATAGCCTGAAAGATGACCCGATTTGGGGTCCGTCCGCACCAAAATAGCAAAAACTTCAAACACGGAACTCGTAGATCCGCGTCTCAGCTTCGCACAGACACCAAGATCACTTTGATCCGACCATCGGTTTGGAAAAAGGCGCTGTGTTACCAGACAGTGTCTGGAACTTTCTGGACCACTGTCAAAACCCTGTCAGTCTGCTAAAACCTGACTTTTTGAAGGGTTTACAAGATGAATCAGGGAAAATTTCCAACATCTAAGTCGTAGATCATCATTTTACCTTTCCGAAAAGTTATAACATGAAAAATTCCGACAAACGGTTTGAGCAATACCACCGGATTACCGGACGATGTTCAGGACTTCCTGTACACTGACAGAAGTTCTGAACGTCTGCTAAAAACGAGGCTTTTTAGCGATAGTTGCAAACCGAAACAGTGAAAACTGTAAACATGTAAGTTGAATAACATTGTTTCCCCTTTCCGAAAAGTCCAAGATCGCTCCATTCGGACCAGTATCGAGTGAGATACGGTCTTTTGAGCAGAGGAGACTCCGGAGCTCCAGAACTCCGAAATCGCCTAAGGATAGTTCCATTGCGTGGAACGTCCGGTGTGTGCGTGTTTACCACAACGATGTGTCGATCCCTCTAAAACACACCCACACTCATACAAGTTTCATGGTATAGAAAAAGAAAGAAAACCCCAAACCAACCATAACAATTTTTACATGCATTTTTTCAAAAGAAGTGGAATGCAAAGTGGAAGCTCTTCACCTTCGGGGTTTTCCGGCGTAGGGACGGAGATGGTTCCGGCGTGGTGGTGCTGGTGCCCTCACTTGCACTCTCTCAGCCACACTCACCTCACTCTCTACACTCTCACACTTGAGAGAGGAGGAGAAAATGGAAGGATGGAGGGAGAGGGTTGAGGAGGAGGAAGAGAGAAATGAATTTCTCTCTCCTCCCTCCCTTAAATAGCCACTCCAAGAGATGGAGGGCTGGGATTAGAGGGGAGGAGATGGAGGGCTCTCCTCCCACACACACCCCCCTTCCTTTAGGTGCTATAAGGCTAGCCCAAGGGGATTTGACCCCCTTCATGATGGGCCTAGCTCAAGGGTGTACAACCCTTGAGCCTAGCCCACAACTACTCTCCCTAAATTAGGGAGAGTAGGTCTCCCCATAGACCACCTTTTGACCCTAAGGTCAAATCCCTTTTTAAAATCAAATCAACCCCTTTTTTTTTGTTTGTTTTTTTTTGACATGATGGGCTGGAGCTACCCCCCCCTAAGGGGCGCCCCCTCCAGCCCAATAGCCGTTGGGTTTTGGGCTACCACTTGTGGTAAGGCCAAAACCCAACCCCAACTTTTGAAAATTCATGCTTTTCAAAAATGCTATTTAAATACCATTTTTTTATTATTATTGTTTTATTATTATTATTATTTTTTAAAAGTAGCATGGGCTGGGCTCATGCTCACGTGGGCCCCATGCTAACTACCTTTTCCAAATTCCAAATTAGGTCTTGGAGATTTTTGAAAAAAGTCTCTTCTAACTTTACAAAAAATCAAATTTTAATATCTCATAAAACCTTAGTAAATTTTTCATTTAAAAGCTAGGTTTCAAACTTTTAAGAAATTTCATTTCAAACCTTACCCTTTTGAATTAAAACTTAAGTTTTAAGCTTATTTACATAGGCTTTCCATTCTGACAAATTCACTCTCGTCGTGACTCGTATTTACCGATATACCCGTTTCGCCCTACTACCAGAAATATTTCCTAGTTTCGGTTTCCAATTCGGGATGAACCTACTTAGATGAGTTATAAATCTAGTCTAGGGATATCGGACCTTAGTTCGCCAAGGTCGTCCTTAATTGCTTCGTAAATCGAATCTTACGCGATTAAGACTTCGTATTGCTATATTAGCACAATCACGAAAAATTCTTGCGACAAAGCAAGAGTAACAATTAATGAAGCACATGCCAATACAAAATATCTCAGAAATATCGTGGTTCTTACACTTGAACAAGATGGGGTACACATCCAAAGGCATCTTCCGCTCTCTCCTTCCCCACAATCGTCGGATCGCCCTGGAGGTAGGTCTTCTTCTTTCTCTTCTTTTAGATCGAACCCCAATTGCGTGTGATATCTTTTTAGTCATTTTCTGTTTGTGTGCTGAATAAAAACCTTAGTTTAGATTTCGTGCAAAGACCAACACATTAGATTTAGTTTGCTTTGCATTTTGAGGTGTTCGAATCTTAATTTCTCTTGTTTTAGCCCCAAAACGTGAAAATTGGCTAGATCTTGTTCTAGCCGATTTTAGTCTTTTGTTATCTTTGGTTTTCTATAAGGTTTCAACAGAAAAATGTGTTTTAAAATTTATTTTTGATCCAGTTTGGTTGTTGAGTCTAATGTAGATTTGTGTTTTAATTAAAAAAACCACAAATTGGCTAGAATATTTCTAGCCGATCTTGGCGTTTTAGGGAGTGTAGGTTCTGAATTTTTTTCTGTAGTTACACTGTGTAATCTGATCTCGTTTCATCTGTTCCCAGTGTGCTTTGTTTACCATTTTAGGTTATGTTAGGTTTAAAGGTGTCATGTGATTTGTTAGGAAAAAAATCGATGGGTGAGAGTGTATTGTTGGGTAAGTGAGTGTGATTTAAAGTTTCAGTTGTGTGTCTGCAAATTTTTTAGTGTTTCCCAGTCTAATAGATCTGGTGTTAGTCGAATTCATGCTCTTAGGAACCATGTAGATTTCGTGTCATTGTTGTGGCGTTTTTAGATTTGTGAAAATGAAAAGTCGAGTTTTGTTTTCTAATTTTTTGGTGTCGTCCAGCCGGCTATAGTGTTTTCCATAGATTTTTAGTTTATTAAATTAGTTATAATTTGTTGATTAAGGTCTAAGTTTAGATAGATTCAATTCTGAAGTAGATTTATGCATTATTGATTTTGGATGTTTTGTGTTTTAGGTTATGCGTGTGGATAGATTCTTGTTTAACATTTTATGTGTTATTTGAATTTCCAGCATATTAGCTAGTTAGTTGGTATGTCCATTAGTTTAAATAATTAGTTATAATTTTGTGTTAGCCTTAGATTCGTTATTGTAGTGGTGATATTAGTTTAGGCAAAATTTCATTTAGGCGTGTAGAATCATCTTCCCCAAGTAGGGGTATCAGCCATTAGAGCTCTAGGTTTCAATTGGTAGGTTCCTTTCGAATATAGAAGGTTCATTATAGTGTCTAGGTTCATTGATTTTAGATTATGAAGCATTTTTAGGGTTGTGTTTTGGTAAGTGTGGATTTGATTATTAGCTAAATTAGTCTTTTTGAAATTCGTGTTCTATATTTAAGTTTTACCTATTGACTTAGTTCATATAATAACTTAGTAATAAAGTAGGTTACTTAGTTAAGAAAATTAATTTTTAGAAGGAGGGTACTTAGGTTAGTTTGGTTGTAAAACGAATTTAGTAACTTGAAAGGCTCATTCAATTTCGTGGATTCCCATTGAACAAAAAGTGTAACTCCTCTTGTCCAGCAAATATAGCAAGCTTTCCCTCCTTTACACTTTTGGAAATTAATTTTAAGTTTTAAAGTTCTTTCTAAAAACGTGTACAAGGCTTTGGGAAATATTTTCAAACATTGTCTAGTGTTTTTAAAGCTAAGTGGAAAATGTGTGGGACCCCATTCTTGCTGGACGGTTTTACATTTTGAGACTTTCCATTTGATTTAAACAAGCATTTATTAGAATAGCTACATTATCAAATTCATTTTTAACATTGCTAAGCCTATTTACTCACTTCTATATTAACCTAGATTAACTTTAGCCTTAGTATTTTAGTTAAGTTCAAATTAACTTTAGGTTAATGATTGAGTCCTTAGTTAGGTTGGTCTTAATTAGGATTTAATTTATTTCAATTAGGCGTGTAAGATATATAGAGTCATTAGTTTTAATTGTCCTTGTCATTTTTAATTAATTAGATTTTAATTGTTAGGTTTCTAATTTAGTCATTGTCTAAGTGAGTCAACCTAGTTGATCCATTTAGGTGGGGCGTGAACCTAGTCTAAGTCAAACCTTAAACCGCAACCCATTGGTTATTAGTTGCTTAATTGACTTTATTTGTTTTTAACATTAGATAAGCTCATATTTATTTAGCTTTTACTAGTTAGTTCATGTTTTATTGTAGTATTTTAGTTAGGTTATTGTGTTAGAAGTATTTAGTGTAAGCATTTAGATATTCTAGTTAGTATTGCTAATTTAATTAGGTTAATTCACATTTGATAGATTAGCTTTAATCGTGAAGTGAGTGTGTTAGTTGCTTTTTCATGCATTTTGCATAACTGCATTCATTGTTTGCATAGTGACTGTCATTCAGCAGCATTTAGGACTGTAATTGCATTTTTAGTGCTAAAGATAGATTTCCAAAGTGAATAGTGTATTGAACTTGAAAACCGATTTTTGCCCTGTCGCACACTCGTCATTTTATGTGCCAAATTTTTGAGTTTTATAAAACTTCTTTTTCTATTCTCTTTATTGACGTGTTCACTGTCTGCAGAGCAAATTTCAGCTCATTCCGAGTTGGTTTGGTCTGATTTTTAAGCGTTTTGTGAAAACAACCTTTTCGGGTTTTCAAATTTCGGGACCTGCGATATCCAAATTTTCCCTGGTTTTGAAACGCTTATATCTGGAGTTCCGGATATTATTTTTTAATTCTGTAAAAACTGTAAGATTCTTGAATCTGTTAGTTACAAAATAGAAGAAATTTCGGGAATTTTGGACTTCGTTTGCCTTGTCAAACAGTCTGTTTATTAAAAGCTGTCAGAAGTCATTTTTGCACTATTTAGGGGTAATATAGTCATTTCATCATTTTATCCATTTTCAGTTGATTTTCAGTGTTTTCTGCATTACAATCAGTTTAGCAGCTTCCATTAGCGTAGTTAGACCTAGATTGAGTAGTTTTAGAATTATTTTGTTATTTGATTTGATCTGTTAGTGTTAATTAGGTTTGCTTTTGTTAATTTCTTCAAAATTAGGTTTAGTTTAAATTTTAGTTTAATTTCATTGGAGTATTTACTAACTTTGCATTTTCCTGTGTTATTAGGTTGAAAAGCATATTAAAAATTCCAGGAGATTATTGTCCAAGTGTGAAAAATCGAAAAGTGGTGAAAGGACAAAAGTGCCCTTGGCATGCAACAGAAGATTTGAAGTGCTTTTCTATTTAGTTTTAGTTCTAATTTGTAATTGTTATTAGCCTTGTAATTGTTGACTTAGATTTCTGAATTAATAAATTGAATTTTCTAGAAATAATTAAGTAATTCTCGTTCCTTGTGGATTCGACTCGTGCTTGCCACTTTTGTGGAAAATTGGTTATTTACTTTTGGTTGACGATTTTCCAAAGATTTTATTGAAAAACTATCTTCTAAAAAGAGCATTTACAAAAAAACCAACCAAATTTTGGCGTCGTTGCCGGGGAACGGCAAATCTATTCTTTTATTTCTTAGATTTTAATTTATTAATATGTGTTAGCTAGTTAGTTAATTAGTTGTTTTTATTTTCTAGTTAGTAAGATTAGTAAGTGAATATAGGTTTTGAAAGTGCACTAGGATCGAGGCAACGAGCACTAGAGGGGGGGTGAATAGTGCTTTTAAAAATTTCTGCGGAATATTGAATGATTTTGCAAATCTCAAAGCAAACACACAAAGAACACAAGATTTTATCCTGGTTCGGTCTATCCCGACCTACATCCAGTCCCCAAGCAAAACCCGCTTGAGATTATCCACTATCAACCTTGTTAACTACAAGATCACACAGACCATAATCGGTCCCACTTTCAGTAACAATCCTACTGAAAGCAAACAACTCCTTTACACCAAGGAGTCCTTTTTTTTACAGAAAAGAAATAACAACTTAGAATACAACCTATGAGCCTTCCTTTTGAATGCAAATGAGATGCAATTGGCTTTTGAGGTTGTTAAAACACTCTACTCACGAATTCACTATCTCTCAAAGTTATTTTAGTGAAAAACTGAAGTGAAAATATCACGTGAGTGAGAAAACAAATACTTGAATGAATAGGAGTGAAAAGCAAAAAGTAATTCAATATAATTCTATTGAATTTGATTGTTTCTCTGTGTTTTTTAGTGTAAAATGCACTCATATTTATAGTTAAAAGATTCCATACGTTGAGAGTATGAAAGGGTGTCAAAACAGTCCATTTCGAATGATCAAAACGTTTGAAAAATGAAAAGACACGCCTTTTTGAAGTTTCAGGAAAACGGCAAAATTAGTCGACTGAAACATCAGTTAGTCGACTAATAGTTAGTTATTAGTAGACTGACAGTTATCGTCGGTCGACTGATCTGTTAATCGAGCCGTTTGAAAATCTGAACTTTTGAAACTTAGTCGACTTGAGAAAAGTTAGTCGACTGATAATATCATCACTTGACTGAAAAACCTTTTAGTCGACTGCTACTAAAAACTTCTGAAAAACAAACATTCTGTTCGGTCGACTGATAAAAAGCATTAGTCGACTGCTGCTAAATTTTCAGAAAACACATGTTCTATTCAGTCGACTGATAAAACCATTAGTCGACTGCTGCTAATTTTCCAGAAAACAGACATTCTGTCCAGTCGACTGATAAAATCTTCGGTCGACTATTTTGACAAGAATGACTTTTTAGAAAATATGGCGCGAAAGGATTAGTCGACTGGTAAGTCTATTGGTCGACTAATAAACATGAAAATTTAAGAAGAGAGTTTTCTAAAAAGATTTTCAAAAGTGTTTCTTTTAGAAAAGTTTTTCTAAAGACTTTTAAGGTGAAATGCAACCTAAATATGCACTCTAAGTAAGGCTCTTACAAGAATCTAAGACTTTTAATGAATTAAACATTTGCACACTAGTCTTCAAAGATTCTTCATCGAATTCTTCAATTTGTTCATAGCCTTAGCTGAAATGCAGTTGATTCCACTTGCTCATCATCAAAACCTTGTACTTGAAGTATCATGTATGGCTTCATTGTCGTAACAATCTCCCCCTTTTTGATGATGACAAACTTATTCAAAGATGAAGCATTTAGATGCATGGATGGAGATTTTACTCCCCCTATCAATATGCTGCAAAACATTAAAAGTTAGCACATTTAAAGCTCATACATCACATATTGATTGGTTTGCATTTCCATTCATCATTTCTTCATGCATTTAGAAATACATTCATTCAAAGCTTTCTTTTTCTCTTAATTTTGCATTTCTCATGCAAGATCTCAGTGATCATCGCAAAAATTTTCCTCACTTGTGGTTTCTCTCTCTTCCTTTTCTAACCTCTATTTTCCTCCTTTTTGAAGGGAGAGAAATAAAAGAAAGAAAAGAAAGAGAGAAGAAAAAAGAAAAGAAAAGAAAAAGAGAAGAAGAACACTTTTGCGTGGTCTCACTTGACCTTGATTTGAATTTTTTTTTTTAAATCTAACTCGCCTCCGTTTTGAAAATATTGCGGGAAAAATGGAGAGACGGGATTCGCTCATCGGTACGAGGTTCGACCGTTCCTGGCGCCTTTACCAGGGGTAATGGAACCAAGGATCGAATCTATGCCTTTTGCTTTGCCTAAATGTAATCTAAGAATTTATCCTAAAAGATCTAAATGCACAAAGGATCATGCTTGTGCAATGCGATAATGTATGCTCTTTTTGAAAGATATTTTGAAAATCTCCAAGTTATTCTGAGATGAATTTGATAAGGAAGTGAAGAAATGATTGATTCTAACTTAGAACTTGAGATAGATCAGGGAATTTCTAAGTCTTTGAAGTAAATCAGAGTTGAAAGAGTAAATCTTTGACTTAGAGAAAGAATGATTTAAAGCTTTGAAAATGAAAGAAGATGAAGTTTTAAAGTCAGAAGTGAACTTTGATGTTAATCATGGATTTTAGAAGAAAAGATAAGATTTGAAAAATGGAATTGATTTTAAGATCTGGAATTTGGAATGAATCTGGGAAATACCAATGATATAGAAATGAATTTAAGAAAATCTAACCATGATCTGTAAATGGATCTATCTTTGAGATCTGGAATATAATTGGCTTTGAATTTTAAAAAATAGAACCTGATTTGAAACATGGATTTCAAGATGGAATTTGAATTCAAAGTTTGAATGGGATCCGAGATTTGAGATGGATTTTGGATCTGAGATCCAAGATGGTTTTGAATTCTGGATCCTAAAATGGGTTTGGATCTGAAGTCTGAGACCCAAAAGTTGAGAATGGATTCCGGATCCTAAAACGGATTTGGATCGGAAATCTGAGATCCAAGATGGAAGTTGAGTTTTGGATCCTAAAATAGATTTGGATCTGAAGTCTAAGATCCAAAGTGAAATTGAAGTCTGGATCCTAAAGGAGAATTGGATCTGAAGTCTGAGATCCAAAAGTAGAATTGGACTCTGGATCCTAAAGAGGAATTGGATCTGAAGTCCGAGATCCAATATGAGAGTTTGAATCTTGGATCCTAAAGAGGAGTTGGATCTGAAGTCTGAGATCCCATATGAGTGTTGAATCCTGGATCCTAAAAGTGGATTTGGAGTTAACTCAGAAGATGAATGAAGAATTTCCAAATTTTGAATTGACCTTGAAAAATGAAGTTTAGAATTTGAATATACAAATGAATTTCCAAGTCAATTTGTTCTTTGGATTTGGGACTTGAATTCGAATTTTAGAAGGTGAATCAAGGACCTCAAAGTTAAATTGAACTTTGAGTTGGATTCGAGGGAGTTGGAGTTTCAAAGTCAAATTGAACCTTAAAATTTGATTTGATTTTGAATATAAAATGAATTTGAAATCTCAAAGTTTAAATTGAACTTTGAGATTGAAAAATGAAATAGGATTTGAAAAATTGAAAGGATGAATTGGATTTTACAGAGATTTGAAGATTGATTGAAGAAGATATTAATATTACTTGGAGTTTTTGAAAAAGGAATTTTGAAAATATGATGCAATTCTGTTCTATATGATGAATGAATTTAAAGAATTTTGAATTTAGATTTTGAAAAGCTATCTTATTCTTGAACTGAATTAAAATAAGATTGAAGATATAATACATCCCTGACTATGGTCATTGAATGTATTATATAATAATCTATATTTAAATTCAGGTGAAGAATAAAACACATTTGGTGCTTTTATAAAATTTAAAATGAAATTAACTCTCAACATACCCTGACTATGGCCATTGGTATGTATTTTTTAGTTGATTTTAAGGAAAATATGATGAATTTTTGAAAATGGACCCAGTGTGGATCCGGTGTTATTTCATAAAAGATAAAAATCCTAAGTCTTGTTTACAT
The DNA here is from genome assembly GCF_984573655.1 of Nuphar pumila. Taxonomy (NCBI): domain Eukaryota; kingdom Viridiplantae; phylum Streptophyta; class Magnoliopsida; order Nymphaeales; family Nymphaeaceae; genus Nuphar; species Nuphar pumila. The sequence goes on from NC_143261.1 coordinate 43,475,784, forward strand.
CCTGACTATGGCCATTGATGTAAATCATCAACTTAGGATTAATTACCTCTTACGAAATGGTGCACGTGCCATTCGTGTTTCACCATTTGTGAGATTTTAGAAGATAAAAGGTAAAATGAGATGAAATAAGTAATTTCTAAGGTATGTACATGTTCATACATTCTAATCTAATGTTTGAAATTTAAATTTCTCATTAATATCTAGCTATTATATTGTAGATTGGAAATTAAAATCCTAATCTAAGAAGAAAAATAACACTTTTCATGTATTTCCTGCAAAAATATAAGCTAGTACAAGGTGAGTGAAAGATATTATGTCAAAAAGGCCTACACGAGAGTACATGAGCTTTCAGCTGAGAGGTGATAGCTAAGCTAGATGACAGATGTGTATGTAGTATCTAAGTACTGCATCTAAGCTAAATGAGAATTTTCAAGTGATATGTATGATTAAGAATGCATGCTTGGGAGAAAAGTATATGTAATGGATAGGTGCATTTGGAGAGGTAATTGATTCAAACCTCCACGAATAGGAAGATCTGACCAAACTTCAGCCAAGCAACTACTCACGGTTTTGACCTACCCAATTTATGCCAATCTTACCCCACACCCTGCTGATATTATTTTTATTCACTTATTCTGCGAACATGCTAACATTCATGACCTTTACTATAAACATGTAAGGCTAACGGGGATTGCTAACACATTAATACATATTGTTTATTATAGGCTAACACCTACTGATTTCAGGTTAACTACCAACCTCTATGATGGACTTCCCACTATTAACATCTTCAGGTTCACCGCTAACCTGCTGAAACCTATGATACTAATTCACCAACTATCTAAACAAATAATGTAAACTATCTAATTTAATACCTAACAAAGCCATTGACTATAATTATTTGGGTATTAAAGGATAGCATCGATTCTGAACTTGATATCCAACTATTCAAACTGAACTCAATGATTGGGCACTAAACTGATCTGATAACATAATTATCAACAAGGCCGACCGTTAGCCAAAATGATGGCAATCAACTAGAACCCGAGTGTCATTTGGACACTTTGACACTTGTGTTCAGACATTCGGATATTCATCTATTTAGCAAGATCAACAGCATTCTGACAGATCAGAATCCTCCCAGGTTTCAGCAAATAGCCACCGAAACAAAACCAATTCAATGGACGGATAGTGAATTATTGAGTAAGAACACCATCAGAATTGTATGTGGGGTATATAACAGGAAATAGATGGGTACAAAATGAGAAGTATAATGATCCATGAGCCACTATGCAGGGCAGCAGATGGTAGGGTGATATGAGAAGATGAAATCATAGGAAGACCCTAAAAAAAAAAAAAAAAATCTACTTTACAATACATGAGATAAATAGGAACATGTAATAGCTACCATGTCTATCAGTACGAGACCTCAAACATCTGAAGTCTCTAATACAGTACCTCACTTGCAAATCGTTAATGTATGAAAATATCATGCTCGGAAAAAGGCACACATCTTTAAACAGAAACTGGGACATGAATAGGTGAAGCTAACTAGCATATGAATGAAGTCATGGAATATCCAAAGTAAGAAAAAGAAAATTACCTGGAACTTCTGGGGGCTGAATGCTAGAAACTACTAACTCTTCCCGGCTACTAGAGTCCTGAAGGAGGGAGGGGTTGCCTGCCTTAACGAAACAGAAGAGAGGCCTCTCAATTTCCTCTCGTTGGCTGGAATCTTGGAAGAGGGAGCGATGGAGATCACGAGCCAAAGGGTGGGTGCTTGATGTCTTCTTTTAATCGTTGTAATTTTGAAAAGATTTTTTAGATGTAAAACATGTGAAAACCAGACATCAAATAATAAAAACCGGTTCTCACTAGTGGATGAGACCGGGTCGAACTCAGGGAACGGGAATATATCATATTCAAGTACACAAATCTAAACTAATCTTTATTGCCAAATTATTTGAAATGTAAAATATTCAAGAAAAGTAAAGACAACTAACTATTACAACAAATGAATACCCTTCGCAGAGGGCGTAAAGTGCAATATTTACAAACCCAATTAAAATTCTAAATGCTAAAATAAAAGAAAAACATCTTCTACTCTTGTGCTTCCCCGTGTCATGCAATCACTTCCGCTCCAGTCCCGTGCAATTCTAATTCGGACCCAACTTCGGAAATCCCAACTTTCCTAGGACCACTAGACAGAGATGTAGTCCTATCGAGCCGTGAAGACAAGGTATGATGCATCGTGTTTTCACTCAAGGTCTCGAATAAAGACCATGCCTCATCCTCACTCTTGAGCATAAAAGTGCCCCCACAAGACGAATCAACCATTTGACGATGCTTTTCAGTAAGTCCGTCATAAAAATACTGCACCAACTGCCAACGAGGCACCTGGTGATGGGGACACTTACGGAGAAGATCTTTCAATCTCTCCCAAGACTCGTGAAATTGTTCTCCCTCAATTTGAGAAAAACTGGTTATAGCTTTACGAAACTGATTCGTTTTACTAATTGGGAAATATTTTTTTAAAAATTCTTTTTGCATTCCTTCCCAAGTAGTAATACGAACCGTCTCAAGAGATTTTAACCAGTGCTTGGCTTTATCTTTGAGAGAGAACGGAAACAAAGTTAACCTCATAGCATCTTCTCCAAAATTATTGATTCGCACAGTCGAGCAAATCTCAAGGAATTCGTCGAGATGACGATATGGGTCTTCATTGCTAAGGCCATAAAACGAAGGTAACATTTGAATCACGCTGGCCTTAATCTCAAAATGGATCGCTCCTACATCAGGTCTCGTGATGCAGGAGGTGGGAGTATATGTATTTGGCATGAAGTACTCCCTCAAAGGACGGATCAATTGATGATCGTCAACCATTGCGTACACCTTGGAGTAGACCGGTGTAGCACACGTCCTAACTTTGGGTTTTCTACCTAACTAATGCACTAAGCGGCCAAACCACGCAAACCACAAAGCGAGTAAACTAAAAACAACAAGAACTAAACAAACACCACGCAGTTACACATAATAGAGATTATGCAAAGAAATATGAAATCTATGTGTACGGTACCAATCGTACACAGTCACCTCTAAGGGGTCCTAATAGGTGGGCTGTGCAGAAAAGTAAGCTCGTCTCTAAGATATGCACATACGTGGTTCTAAACCTAAATGCACACACAAACACTAGGCAATAAAGCGAATACTAATATTACGCTGTTCCCCGGCAACGGCGCCAAAAATTTGATGTCTTCTTTTAATCGTTGTAATTTTGAAAAGATTTTTTAGATGTAAAACATGTGAAAACCAGACATCAAATAATAAAAACCGGTTCTCACTAGTGGATGAGACCGGGTCGAACTCAGGGAATGGGAATATATCGTATTCAAGTACACAAATCTAAACTAATCTTTATTGCCAAATTATTTGAAATGTAAAATATTCAAGAAAAGTAAAGACAACTAACTATTACAACAAATGAATACCCTTCGCAGAGGGCGTAAAGTGCAATATTTACAAACCCAATTAAAATTCTAAATGCTAAAATAAAAGAAAAACATCTTCTACTCTTGTGCTTCCCCGTGTCATGCAATCACTTCCGCTCCAGTCCCGTGCAATTCTGCACTAATAAAAAAAAAAACACGAGCAGTACACGAGATACAAGTAAAATTATACTAAACAAAGTATACTAAAAAAAATTCTGAAAGATATCATGAAAGGAAGCTAATGACAATTAAGACTATATTAAACTAATGACAATTAACTAATTAATTCTAAGACTAAAAAAATAGTATCAAAAACTAACTAACATCATATTTCTTTACTAAGTAAACTAATTACTAATTAGCTAAATATTCTAATTACAAAGCAGTTACCATTGCTAATTATTTCAAATCAACTAATTAAACCTAAATTCAAAACAACTAAGTAAAAGTAATTACTAATCAACTAGTAACATATGTTCAAAAATTAACACTACTGATCATTCATCAAATATGTAGGCCAGATATTGCTTAGAAATTGGAAAGATGACCGATAATCAGATTAATCAAGAAACCAGTAGTTCTACAATGCTCAAAAATCAATGTTCAAGTAGCAATTTATTCATTCAATCAAATGCTCTTTAATACACTCAAACTAAGATTTTTAGATCTTATACATTCAGAAATCACTAGTTTGATCTAAAACAGACATCTGATTAATGCCAAAAATCCATCAATCAACCTTCAAACAATAATCACCAAAGATTAGGAACAACTACACTTGCTGAAAACATTTTTTCAAAATAATTCTTTGCCGTGAAAATGAGAAAAAATACAATATCAAAAATTGACGATTGAATCCCAATACACGACCTCACACAGGTGAGTTCGGTTCCCACCATTTCAGGGAGCTGAACTACCAGAACTTCCGGCGAATCCTCCACCAGAACTCTCAATATCTTCCACCGAAAAATCACAACAGCCCACCGAAAATCACAACAGCCTACCGGAACTCTCAACAGCCTCCACCGGAATTCTTCAACAGCATACTGGAATTCTTCAACAGCCTACCGGATTTAAACTCAGTTGTGAAATAAATTTCACGGTGACTCCAGAAGAAAAACACTTGTTTACATCTTCACGATAAATGTGAAGTGATATTTTGCTTAAAATAAAGGATTCTAACCAGAAACAGAGCAGTTTGAATTAGCCGATGATCAAATTCAGTTGGTTTGGGAAACTATCACCGCCGGATTCTCAGTTACGGTGATAACTCTGAATGTTAATGGAAAAAACTCAATCCAGCACATCGAACAACACCAGATCTCAGCAGATCAAATGATCGTGCTGATTTTTCACACAAACAAGTACTAATCCGATAATCAAATGATCGCCGGATTCTCACATTTAAATCCACCGGAGTTTCAAATTGAAATCATCGGATTCTCAAATTTTTACCAGAACAGTAACATCATTACTTCAGATTTCTGGATTCCAGTAAATGTTTCACTATTATCAGCATACGCAGCATTATCCCTCTTTCAGATGCCAATCGTGACAAGATTTCACGATCTGAATAAGAAAATTCCGGCAACTTGACAAAATTTCACGATAGAAATTTCCGGTGGCTAGAAAAATTTTTTAACAGCTGATGATCAGCATTTGAAATCCATGGAATCAATTAATATGTTCAGCAGTCAGATTGCTGGTAGAATCAAAGCCTTTATCAGAATCATTGATCGGATTCAATGATTATCCGATCGATGCCAGCAATTTTCCTCAAATGATCTTAAAAAAAACATAATTGCTGTAAGAAATGCAGATCGATCTAAATTTTAAATGCTTAATCTAATAAAATTCTAACAGATCAAAGAGCAAAGCATGAATTTAATTGATCATATTTTTGATTTTCTGATGATTTGATGCTAATATAGCAAAGAAGACACGATTCCTAATACAGTAAACTAAAAAGAAAAACAATTCAAATACAGTAAAAACACTTCAACGATTCACAGATTTTGAAAATGTTTACAAACTAGAAATTTCTAAATCTAAAACAACATGTTCTTTTTTTTTTTCTAATGGAATTTGAGTTCTAAACATGAAAACAACAATTCAAAGAAGAAAAGGAGAAGAATAGGAAGAAGAAGAAGAAGAAGAAGAAGAGAAAGAAGAAGAACTTACCGAATTGGAATGATTAGAAGAGAGGTTGGAATCCTCTATCTTGCTTCAGCCATTGCCGGAATTCTCCACCGGAAAGAGGATGAGAAAAAGAGGAGAAAATAGGGAGAAGAAGAAGAAGAGGTAAGAAGAGGTGGAGAGGAAGGGGAAGAAGAGAGGGCTTAGGCAAAAGAGAGAAGACAAGCCTCTCTTCCCCCTACGTATGATATTTATAATTTTGAACTTTTCTCCATAAGTCCCTCTTCTTTGTAAAATTGCATTTCAAAAACCTCTATTCAAAAAGTTATTTACAAAACAACTCAAAATGACTATGTTTTAGAAAATACAAAACTAAGTCTATTTTAACTCTAATTTTTTTATGATTTTCAAAAACTAAACTACTACAATTATGTCAAACACTAAAATAGGCATTAAAATGTAAAATAAAACTATTTTTCATGCATTTTCTATTTTTAAATCATTTTAGCACATTTACTCGAAACTAACATAAAATTGGGTTTTTAATTCATATTCTCATGAAATCATGCATATTTTTATATGAAAAATCCCTAAAATATATGCATGATCAGTGCTAATAGATGATAGGGAGCAATAACACCAAGATAGATTGTTGGATGGTCTTGTGGATGAGGGATCGTGGCGTGATGGATGTAGCTCAAGAAAAATCTCCTCCCCTTCTTCCCCTCCGGTGCGTGCTCTTATAGGAAAGCTAGCCAAGGCCCCAGAAGGGTGAGGCGTGCGAGGGTTTTGGAGGAAGATCGCACATGGGGGTGTTCGGTGGAAGCTTCGTGAAGGAGGAGGAGGCATGCGAGTTCGTTGGAGATGGACGAAGGAGGAGGAGGCGATCGGAGGGTTCATGGAGGTCGTGGAAGCTGGAAGCTTCTGGAGGGTAGCCTGCGGTGGCTGAGGGAGGAAGGCGAGTTAGGGTTTTCAAAACCCTAACTCGACCCTTAAACCTCGAAACTTAGTTTTTCCAAAAAAAGGCCTCCTTTTCAGGTTTTTCCAAAAAAAGGCCTCCTTTTCAGTTTTTTCTAAAAAGATGGTTAAAGGTGAGTTTTTCAGCAAAAATCTTCAAAAACCGCGTAGTTTTTCCTAATTTCTTTGGTTTTTTGCATGATTTTTTCATTTTTTTTGTATTTTCGGCACAGAATCTAAGTTTTTTACACGAAAACAAGGATTAAACACTAATTTTTTTTGTATTTTTCTGAAAATATTTACAAGAGTATTTTTCTGAGAATTTCAGACCATTTTGGGGAAATTTCTTCAGAGGAAATGGGTTTGATTTAAAATCGGATAATGAAGCTCAGATTTGGATTTTGATGTAGATCTGGATCCGAAATTGAGTCAGGTATGTAAAATGAGTTTAATTTCAACAAAATTTGAGAAACAAAAATGGAATTTAGATTTAAGACCGACTCAATTACCCAAAAGATGGGGGAAAAAGCAAAAAGGGGATATTTACAACATTTTGAAAAATTTGGGGTGTTCACTGATGCCCCTCTTTGCTACTAAGCCGGTTGAAAGCCGAGCTTAGTGGCAAAGAAACACTCCAAATTTTGAAAAATGCCCCAGTCAGCAGATCTGAACTGAGTGTGGAAGAATTTATTTTTAAAACATGACTTTTCAGGCTTAAGACCTTATCCCGAATGGTCCTGGGGGGATGAAATCCTCGACAATGATACGACTGAATGATAGAAGTGAGGAAATCGTGATGGGACTTTGGGTGAAAATCCCAGGGATGGTGAAAGATAAGGATTTTGATCAAGTCTCGTGGGTGAGACAAGATCAGCCCTTTGGAATGACTCAGGTTTAGCCCTTAACCTGGATGGGACGAAAATAGATCGAGATAATTTGGATGGGAAAAGGAAGCATAAACGGACCTCAATGGGGCATTTTGAGAGAAACGCCTCATGAGATGAAACTCAAGGATGATCCTCTCCTGGATGGATGTACAAAGAGCACGGATTCCTTTATGGGGAAAACTATGATGGGATGGCAAGGATTACCTCGTCTAAACGAGGCTCAGGTTTAACCCAAACCTGAAAGGAAGGTACCTCGCGGAGCGAGGTTCAGGCTTTATCCCTATCCTGAAAGGGACGACCATACGGGATCCTCGAACGAGGAAGCCGTGATGGGACAACAGATGCATCGCTGAAGCGAGATTCAGGTTTAACCCTTGACCTGAGTGGGAGATGATGCGGAATCTTCGAATGAAGAAACCGTTATGGGGCCTTCGGAATTTAGACGAACAAATCCAGAAGAGATTTGCGAGAAGAGAAAATCAAGGGTTTCCCTAAAGCTTGGAAAAAGGATGATCTTGGGTGCCTCATTGCTGAGACTAAAATCAGCTTTCTAAAACAGACGACCTCTCGCAGAAGGTTTGGGTGACACCTCGAGGAGCGAGGTAACATGTTTAATCCTTAGCCTGAATGGATACAGGATCCTCGAGGAGCGGGGACAACTGTGATGGGCCTCTAGACTTTGCACAATAAGTCCAAGAGGGGTTTTCGCAAAAGGAAAAAATGGTGGTCCCTAAGGCTTGAAAAGGGGTTGTTCTTGGGCGCCTCATTGCTGAGACTGGAAAAAGCTTTTGACAATAACAAATCTTTTGCAAAAAGTTCAGGTTTAATCCCTTATCCTGAGCGGGAACTGTCTATGGCGGGACAATGGGGAGCACAAGGAAGTGTGCGAATCTGAGAGCGCTCAGATCAGACGGAAGGAAAGAACTTTTCAGTCCTAAGGAGGGATGACGTCAGGATACGTCAAAACAACCTCAAGTTCACACTTCATGTTGGGATTATTAGAAAATATTGCCAATAAGATGCCAAAAATTGTAGTTGATTCAGAATGATTGAATTGTGCTCATGTGTGAAGATATCACCTCTTTCTACCTAGAGTATTAGCTTTAATTGGGCTAACTCTATAGAATTTGAGATCTAAAATTCAAATTTGTTGTTGTTGAGTTTCTTTAAGGAAGATATCAATTTCCTTGACATGAAAAGAGAGGAAAACATTCTTAACTTCATAAAAGCAATTAAGTGAAAAGACATTGATAAAGAATTTCACATAGATAAAGATGATTCTTGACAGTTTCGGGCAGTTTGATATCCTGGGCATTTCCCATGATGATCTGTTTGCACTCTTTTGAACCATGGATCTTTTCTGGGTTCTTTTACTTCCTCCTTCATTTTGGAGATGTCCTGACTTTTCTCTCTTTTTCGAGGAAGGGTACGTCACAAACTCCTTCATCTTGGAGATGCTCCGATCCTTCTTTTTCTTTCTCGAGAATTATGACATTGGTTCTTGGGTTGAAATCTCTAAATGATAGCAGAAATCAAATATCTTTTAGGGTTTGTCGGTAGGTTCATCGCATCCGCCTTCATCTCGACGGTGATCCGAACTTTCCTTGGAAGGATCCGTCACAAACTCCGTCATCTTGGAGATGTTTCAAATCTTCTTTGGCCCCGGGGGTCCACTCGCTTAATTTGCCTTCATCTTGACGACAATTGAGAGACCCCTTTTGCGGATATTTGATTGCAGCTTAGCTTGGATGACTGAAGATATATGGATTGGGTAGGTTTCTTTTACTGCCCAGGATATTTCCACTGTCTTACCGCCAAAAGAATAATCTTTAAGAATGTGCCACTGCTATGATTAATATCAGTTCACTTATGGCTTTTCAACATCATTGAATTTTCCTTTGCCGGTCATATCGAGGATTTTTCTTCATCCTCTTGGTCGACCAACAGAACAGCTTGAATTTAGTTCTTATTTCGCAAGAGTCTTGCTCTTTTGAAAATGATACTGAAGGTAGTTTGAGATAATTCTTTATATGATGAAAACTTTCGAGATCAGCACTGACTTTTGATAGCAAATTGGCAACATATTCTAGAAAATCCTTGACGAAAGTCGCTTGATATCGAGTCGACACGTCCGTGACAAAATTCTCCTCTCTTTTTCCCCAAAAGAGAGACTCAGGCTTAAACCTTTACCTGAATGGGAAGTTGGAAATACTCCTCTCTTCCCTAAAAGAGGAGGTGTTTGCAAAACGGAACTTTCGAAGAGAAATTAAGTTTTCGTCAAAACTCCCTATCTCTAGGCTTCTCTTATAGAAAGGTGGCCGAGAAAAACAAAGTTGAGAAAGTATCACAGAGGAACGAGTCCATCACACTCTCCCTAGAAGAGGGTCCTCTGTGAAGGGGTTGGCCAAAGATGATAAAACAGGGGTCACAAAAGAAACGAGCTTCCGTCGAAGCCCTCCCTAGAAAAAGGGTTCTTTTGTGTAAAGTTGGTTGTTGTTTTGCAAACTGTTCGCGAAGAAAACGAGTCCCTTCAAACTCTCCCTGGAGGAGGGTTCTTGCGAACGGAATATGGTTGCATGCGAAAGGAACGAGCTCCCTCGAACTCTCCCTGAAGAGGATCCTTCACAAGAGAAAAAGATTGATGATTTTTTTTTTGATAAAATGATGACCTGGAGGTCGAAATTGAGAATTTAGAACTTGAAATGATGATGCTTGGTTAGCACAAAGACTGAACCTGTTGGGCTAACTGATTAGTCAGCCAAATACTAGCACGAGCACTGGATTTCGAAAAATGCCTCAGTATGAGCGCTGTTTTTTTTGAAAAATGCACACCAGTACGAGCACTAGATTTTCAAAATACACACCAGCACGAGTACTGGGTTTTCGAAATGCACACCAGTACGAGCACCGGGTTTTCGAAATGTACACCAGCACGAGCACTGGATGGTTCAATAGGAGAATTTGAAAATGAGACCGACATTCAAAGATACTTGAGAATTAAGCGAGAATGATTGCCGGTGTTTCAGGATTATCCCTTATCCTGAAGGGGAAGAAATGAGTGAATGTGAAAACTCGAATTCACAATAACTTGTCCAATACGAGCATTGTAAGAAGGAAGTTCAAGTCAGAACTTGAGACTTCAGAAATAAGAATATACAAAAGGAAAATCCGAGTCGGAACCCGGTTTTTAAGTGAGTGAGAATCGAGTTTGGGAAAACTCAAATCCTCATAACAATGATTTGTCCAACACGAGCATTGGATTCAAAAGGAAGTTCAAGTCAGAACTTGAGACTTCAAAAATAAGAATATACAAAAAGGAAAATCCGAGTCGGAACCTGGTTTTTTAAATATGAGAAAATGAATGAGAATTGAGTTTGGAAACTCGCATTCTCAACACCACAATTTGTCCAACACGAGCATTGGATTCAAAAGGAAGTTCAAGTCGGAACTTGAAACTTCAAAAATGAGAATATACAAAAAAGGAAAATCCGAGTCGGAACTCGGTTTTTAAATATGAGAAAATGAATGAGAATTGAGTTTGAAAACTCGCATTCTCAACACCACAATTTGTCCAACATGAGCGTTGGATTCAAAAGGAAGTTCAAGTCGGAACTTGAAACTTCAAAAATGAGAATATACAAAAAAGGAAAATCCGAGTCGGAACCCGGTTTTTAAATATGAGAAAATGAATGAGAATTGAGTTTGAAAACTCGCATTCTCAACACCACAATTTGTCCAACACGAGCATTGGATTCAAAAGGAAAGTTCAAGTCGGAACTTGAGACTTCAAAAATAAGAATATACAAAAGGAAAATCCAAGTCAGAACCCGGTTTTTTTAAATACAAGAAAGAAGGTGAGAATCAGGTTTGAAAACTCGAATTCTCAGAACAATGAATTGTCCAACACGAGCATTGGATTCAAAAGGAAGTTCAAGTCGGAACTCGAGACTTCAAAAATAAGAATATACAAAAAGGAAAATCCGAGTCGGAACCCGGTTTTAAATACAAGAAAGAAGGTGAGAATCGGGTTTGAAAACTCGAGTTCTCAAAACAATGAATTGTCCAACACGAGCATTGGATTCAAAAAGGAAGTTCAAGTCGGAACTCGAGACTTCAAAAATAAGAATATACAAAAAGGAAAATCCGAGTCGGAACCCAGATGAGAAGGAGATAATTCTTACCCAAGAGTCGGATTGACAAAATGCATGGATAGATTCCGACGATTACAAAGATTTATTTAAGATTCTTGACCCAAGATGGTCCGAACTTTGATTACTTCAGGATTTTCCCTTATCCTGAAGAGGAATGAATAAAGGTTGATATGAATTGAAGAGTTTATGGGAAGTAGTTCAGGTTTTATCCCTTAACCTGAAAGGGATGTAAAATAAAAGATCGATAAAATTTAAAAGTTTGATAAAACTTGATAAAAACTTGACAAAATGATAAAAATGGATAACAAATTGATGAAAATTCAATTAAATCGGAAAATGAAATAAATGCAATTAAAAAAAAATAGATCAACTGAAAAATTGATAAGTTTTTCAGAAAAAGAGTTCGTCTAATCCTGCCTGCATATGACGAAGGAAAACATGTATAGATCAAAATAAAAATGCCCCAGTATCAGGGAGAAGATGTGAGAATTTAATAGAAAAATCGTCGCTTTATTGAGAGAGATTTTTGAAGAGTACAAAAGGCTAGGAATTTAAGTGTAAAATCTCTTCAAATGTAAGGCATTAATAGGATCTGGCAGTTCCGCCCCATCTGCGTTGATCAGACGATAGGAATTGCGAGGCAATGCTTCTTTAACCACATAAGGGCCTTCCCAATTGGGTGACCACTTGCCCTTCGACCGATGCTTGAGATGAGCCGCCGATCTGAGCACAAGATCATTAACTCGAAACTTTCTCTCAATAACTGATTTGGCGTAGTGCCTAGCTATCCTCTGACGATAGGCCTGAGCGTGCTCTGCTGCCTTGAGTCTTTTCTCGTCTAATAGATCAAGTTGTACCAATCTCTGCTGCTAATACTGATCAAGCGGAAGTTTAATGAGCGACGCAAACTTGAGTGCGGGCTTCTAAACGTGTAGAGGTAACACCACCTCCTTCACATAAACAGGCTCTGAAGGCATAGCATTGGTTGGGGTTCGAATGGTGGTTCGGTACGCCCAAAGTGCATCGTGCATCTTCTCGTGCCAATCACGGCCTGTTTCAACTGTTCTTTCCAGAATGCGGATCAAAATCTTGTTGGTGGCCTCAGCCTGGCCATTCCCTTGGGGATAGTAAGGAGCTGAGAAGTGGTGATGAATCCCGAACTTCGAGCAGAAGGTCTTCATCTTCTCATTCTTGAAATGGCTGCCATTATCTGACACAATATCGTGTGGGACGCCGAAGCGGCAAAGAAGATTCTTATGAATAAACGAAACCACGTGTCGGCCTTCTACTGTTCGCAGAGTTACAACCTCGACCCATTTGGTGAAGTATTCTGTAGCCGCGAGGAAGTATTTGTGGCCACTAGATGCAGAAGGAGTGATTGGACCCACCACGTCGAAGGCCCACATCGAAAAGGGCCAGGGAGAGACCACGGATTGCAAGTATGTTGCTGGCGCATGAATGGAAGGCGCGTGCATCTGACATTTGACGCACTTCCTTACAAATCGATGGCAATCTTGCTGCATGGTTTTCCAGTAATATCCTGCGCGGATAATCTGCTTGACGAGTGTTTGGTAGCCGACGTGGCCACCACAAATTCCTTCGTGCGCCTCTTGGACAACTTCCATGGCTTCGTCTTTGTCTAAGCATCTAGCATACTCAGAACTGAACCCACGACGGTAGAGAGTATTGGCAAGGATAAAATAGCGGACTGACATGCGTTAAATCACGTGTTGCTCCCTTCTTGGCATGTTTGGTGGGAATTCACCAGTTTCGATAAAGCTTTTGATGTCTTGGTACCAAGGCTTTTCCTTCTGAGCGGCCTGGTTCACTTGCTCAATTGGAGTGTAGGCAGGTTGATCAAGTCTGCCAATCTCGAAGGAACGACAGGATTCACTGTCTTTGAAAGACAAAATAGAGCCTAAGCAGGCTAAGCCATCGGCTATATGATTGTATTCCATCTTGACATGATTGAGCTGAAATTCTTCAAGGTTGCCTATGAGAGCCAAGGCGATCTTTTGATAGGGAATCAACTTTGAGTCTTTTACTTGCCATTCTACATTAACTTGGTTAACAACAAGCAAGGAATCTCCAAAGGCGTGTACTCTCTTGACATCAAAGTCTTGCAAAATCTTGAGGCCTTGTATTAGAGCTTCATACTCAGCCATGTTGTGAGTACATTGGAAATTGAGTTTGAGGGAATAAGGGAGCATCTCCTTTTCGGGAGTGATCAACAAGATCCCAATCCCTATACCAGACATATTTCTGGCTCCATCAAAGAATAGAGTCCAAACTGGAGATTCCTAAATACTGCAAATTCGATCGTCAGAAAAATCATCTTCCGCTTTGATTTCTTCTGTTAACGGGAAATCTGCCAACTGATCTGCGATGGACTGACCCTTGACTGACTTCTGAGAAACATATTCCAAGTCATACTGCATCAGGAGGACTTGCCATTTCGCAATCCGCCCAGTAAGAAAAGGCTGCTCAAGGATGTACTTGAGAGGATTGAGCCTTGACAAAATTTTGATTTCTGATGCCAGGAGATAATGTCTCAGCTTCTGACACATCCATACTAAGGCTAGACATGTCTTCTCCATCTGAGAATATTTCTTCTCATAATCGATGAAAGTCTTGCTGATGTAGTAGATGGCATGCTCAATCCGGCTGCCTTCCTCGTACTGCGCAAGAAATCCGCCACAAGCATTGTGGTTGACAGAAATATACAAGAGCAGCGGCTTTCCGAGTTCTGGTGGCTTCAGAACTGGTGGATTGAGAAGATACTGCTTGATGCGCTCAAATGAGAGCTGGCATTCTGATCCCCATTCAAATTTCACTTCTTTTCTTAATAAGTGATTGAAGGGCTCGCATCTCATGGCCAAATTCGAGATGAAACGTCGAATAGACTGAATGCGCCCCTGAAGGCTCCTTAATTCTTTGAGATTGGTGGGAGGCGGCATGCCAATGATCGCCTTTGCCTTGGCAGGATTCACCTCTATGCCTTTCTTGCTGATCATGTAGCCAAGCAGCTTGCCTGACTCTACCCCGAAGACACATTTCTGCGGATTGAGTCTCAACTTGTAGAGGATAATTCTTTCAAAGACTTGGTTGAGAGCATCAAGATGATCCTCGCCTTCTTTAGATTTGACCAGGATGTCATCCACGTAGGCATCCATGTTCTTGTGCATTTGGTCATGGAAGATAACTGCCATCGCTCTCTGATAGGTTGCCCCAGCGTTCTTGAGTCCAAATGGCATGACTGTATAGCAAAAGGTACCCCAAGGCGTGGTAAAAGAAGTTTTTGATTGGTCACGAGCGGCCAATTTGATTTGATTGTAGCCCGAGTATCCATCCATGAAGGAGAACATGGCATGGTCTGCCGTGCTATCGATCAGAAGATTGATGTTGGGGAGTGGATAATCATCTTTCGGGGTTGCTTTGTTCAGATCTCTGAAATCGATGCAAATTCGAACTTTGCCATTCTTTTTGGGGACTGCCACAATGTTCGCCAACCAATCTGGGTATTCGATGGTCCGAATGAACCCTGCTTTTAATAATTCTTCAAGCCCTTCTTTAACTTGCGGTGCCACTCGAGGATCCATTTTTCTGAGTTTTTGTTTGATTGGCTTGCAGTCTGGTTTCAACACAAGGCGATGCTCGACTAACTTGGAGTCTAAACCTGGCATATCTTCATAAGTCCAAGCGAAGACTTCCTGATGCTGTTTGAGGAAGTAGATGAGCCTTTTCTTCTCATCTGAACTTAGACTGGAACCAATTTTGAGGATTCTTGGATCGTCTTCCGAACCAATATTGATATCCTCCATTGGATCTTGAACTAACGGCGATGATTCATCCTGCTTCTGAATGCTGGCAAACCTTGAATTGTCGAGTCGAATTCTGCCAACTCTTCAATCTGCTCTGTCATTTTGCTGACTTCTGCCCCTGCCTTCGCTTTGCATGCTCTGGCTGGTTTATTTTGAAAAAGGTTGGTATTGATGACGAGCTTTTTGAATGATTTAGAAGCCATGATCCTGGCAATCTTGATTGTGAAAAAGAAAGCCTTTGAGAAAAGGGTAAAATGTTCGAAAAATAGCCTTTTGTGCAGAGACAGAGAATGACAACATAGATAAGGATATAAGCAAAGAGTTTGTGTACACCGAGATGAACAGAGCAAACAAACTTTTCATTGATTAAGTAAACTTTGATATTTACAAGCGATTGTTTGAGAAAAAGAAAGAAATTAGGGCGGATCTTGCCCTTACAGAATGACAGAAAGGAAAGAGAACAGAAAAACTGGCATTGTCTTCATTACTGAGCTCCCTTGATGAAGATGATTTTTTTGCCGGATGACTGACCTGTGAAACCCAAGCCTGTGCCGGTGACATGCTGAGCAGGGATGATCGGCTCCAGGATGTCGTCTTCATCTTTGCGCAGACCCCTGAAGGGCTGATACCCGTGCTTTATTAGGAGATCAAATCCTTTCCTTGATTTTGAGAATCGAGGAAACAAAGGTTGATCTTTAAATGAGGTGCAATCGAGGCGTCCTCCTAGCTTGAAGAAGCGAGGTCCCTGCCACTGAACAATTGCGGTGACATTTTCTGTTGGCTGGATTTCTTTCAAATTTAGCATATCCAGACTTTTACTCAGATCAATCTCTTCGACTTCCCGGATGCTCGGGATGTCGGCAGTGAAAGTGGGACGGGGAATCATCGGCTGCGGGAGTCGTTCTTCCGGATCCTCTCCTAGGACCGTAGTGATCATGCCCCCCTTCGACCATTTGATACACTGGTGCAGGGTTGATGGGACCGCATTGGCATTGTGGATCCAGGTGCGCCCCAGCAACAAATTGTATGTTGGCGGTATATTAACCACATGGAAGAGTACAGTATGCACCGAATAGTTGATAAAGATCTCGAGAAATATCTTCCCCTTGGCTGTCTGCCCATGGTTATCAAAACCATAGATCGTGATCGGATCTGGGGTGTATTCCTCTTCTTTTAAATCCAACGCCTTGGCTGTCATTTCTGGACAGATATTTAGGCTGCTGCCTCCATCGACGAGCACATGAGGGACTGTCATGCCCCTGGTCCGCACTACTATGTATAGGGCGTTGTTATGAAACGAATGAGGCTTTGGCAAATCCTCGTCAGAAAAGGTGATCGGTGCATTTGTCATGGCCTGATTGACGATCTGAGCCATGTCTTGCGAAGTCGTGCTAGGCTTGACTTTGATCTTTCTGAGAAGATCTTCTAGCACTTGCTGGTGCTCAGATGAAGCGTGAGTCAGGTCCAAGATACAGATGTTGGATAATGCAGTAATCAGCTTTTGAACTGACCCTGAAGCCTCTTCTTTCTTCGAAGCTGCCTTGATAAAGCGCTTCGGGATCCTGGGGACCACTTTGGTAATTTCTGTTGTTGCCTTTGTTGTTTTACTGGAAAATGCGGTGACATCCGCCCTCTTGGCGGAGGACTGTGCTTGGCGAAGGACTAAGACCTGATGTTGATCCTGAATGTCTTGCCTAGAACATGGTTGGATACTGCCTTGCAGAGAGAATGCCTGCTCTGTGATGACCGAAGCTAAATGTTTAGGGAATGGTTTGGACAAGATTTCTGGCTGCTGCTCATCCTCGTCCTCAATTAGCATGTTTTTGTCAATACAATCTTGAATGATGTTTTTTAGGACAAAACAGTGCTTGGTGTCGTGTCCCACAGTTCGGTGAAACTTGCAGAACTTGTCAGTCCATTTACCCATAGCGACGGGAGGGTCCGCCACTTTGGGGAGCTTGATCATTCCTTTCGACATCATATATTCTAAGATGTCTTCGCGGGACTGCTCTAAGGCTGAAAATTCCTGATCATAACTCCAACCTTCGTGCTTCGGCTTTTTCGGCTGCTTTACTTCTGACAAGGGCGCTGACTGAACAGGCTGTGGCTTAATAAATTTTCCCTTTTGGGCTGCTGAGTTTGTCCTTTCGGCCCTGGGATGCCCTGAGTTCTTGTTACGATTCTTCTTGCTTTTCTTTTTGCTAGAGCTACCGCTGTTGTCAGGAAAATCCGTAGAATAAGCAACATGAGCCTTTTTCTTCTGCTCAGGATTTCCTCAGACGAAAGGGTAACCCTCATACAGGCCATTATCCAGGCCGGTCTCGAGCCACTCGGCTCTCTCAATCAATTTGATGAATGACTTAGCAGGCGATGTAGAAATGAGGTTCCTCAGAGGCTGGGCAAAATTATTCAGAATAATCTGCAGGGCGTGCTCCTCCGGGATGGGAACCTTCATTCTGTTACAGGTGCTTCTCCACCTGTGGATGAATTCACTGGCTTTCTCATTCTCCATCTATTTTAAATTGTACAGATGATTGAGGGTTGGTGAGGCTTCAACATTGAACATGAAGCGTTCTATGAACAAATTCACAACTTTATCGAACTCTCTTAGTTCGATAGGATTAATGTGGTCTGCATACCACCTGGCCGCTACCCCTTCTAGGCTGCGAGGAAAGCAGATGAATAACGCCCGATTATCTTTCCTGAAACGGCCACATTCGACATAAAAGGTGGCCAAATGAGCCTTGGGATTGCTTGTTCCGTCAAATTTAAGGAACTTGCGAGGGAGGTTTTCCAGATTGTCATCCCCATCTAGGCCATGGTAAAAATCTTCACCGGAGTAGGTCTGCTTGCCCTTGCTTTTAGCCTGAATATCCTTGATGGCCCTATTCATTTCTTTCATCTGCTCTTGCATCGGATCATTAGTCGGAACGGGATTATTGATTGATTCGGGCTCTGCAGCGGCTTTTACCAACTGCGGTGGAGGATTCTGATGATAAACATATTGCTCTTCCTCTTCCGATTCTTCAGCTGATTCTGTTTCTTCAGAAGTGGTGTCAGGCTGTACTTGCTTTCTAACAATCCGGACTGGTTTCTTTACAGCCTTCTTCTTTGGCTTGCTTTTTGGGACAGCTTCTTTCTGACTGGCCTCGGCCTGCTCAGCCATCATTCTGGTCATCATTCTTTTGAATAGATTATACATGGCTGGATCTATATCATCTGCTTGATTTTGTCCTCTGACCGATTTGGGAGAATCCATCCCTTCGGCCTCGCTGTCGCTGTGTTGAGGAACTGTTTCTTTTCCTGCCCTTGTTACAACCATTTCGCCAATGCCAGTGATTTCCTGTGAAGGTGAAAAGAATGATTAGGGTTCGGAGGAAATTTTTGGAAATGTGATTTCTTTTAGGAAAAGACATGAGGGAAGGAATTGACAAATTTTCGCAATGATTGCGTCATCCTTTTATGGTGACAAAATGCACCTTATGACCTAGGCGAGGTCGTTTGTCATGACGAGGGATAAAAGAATAGACAAAATGGGTCTCATCACTGGGGATGAATCCGTAACTATATGAAACAAAATAAGATTTGGCCATAAAAGCTTTTTATCAGAATAAAAGCTTGCATTTTCATTGATGACAAAATTTAAATACAAAGAGAAGGTGGGCAGACAGTTTGCCACCATTCTTGATACTCTGATGATACATTAGGACCAGGAAATATAGACAAAGGAATAAAGGAGTCCCAAGTGTATTTGGCGACGTGGTATGCTCCAGACCACTGATTCGACCGTAGATCGAACTCTGGCATGCGGCCTGTCGAGAAGCGAGTGTTGGCACGAACCTGCCGCTGCGAAAACTGTTTGAGACATCTCTTTGGCTGATAGTCTACGCAGAAGAAAGGGCCGAGCAGTTTGTAGCGCTTGTCACGAGCATAGGTGTAGCGAGGAACGGTCTCTCTTCTGTCGAAGAAGTCCCAAATGATTTCCTCCTGATGCAGTTTCTCGATCAAAGCTCGACACTGAATGGCTGACTTCGGCTGCTTGTTGCTGAATCTAAAAGAACTGGCTTTTGACGGCACATGTCGCAGGAACCACGACTGCAAGGCATATGTGCACCCTTCTACTAAAATGGTCTCTCCGAGGGCAAATCGAGCCAAACCTCTGTAGAGAAAAGCTAGAGCTGCCATGGATACTGAAAGCTGACGGGTCTGCTTGCTTCCCCATCTTCGAAAGAGTTGGGCGACTCTGATATCGATGAAATTCTGACCATCCTGAAAGAATGCCAGCCCCACTGTGCATAGGACCATGGCATGCTGGATTCTTTCTTTCGCTGCTCGAGATAAGGTATCGATTTCTTCGTAGGCCCCATATTTGTTGTAGAGTTCGAACAGATCGATGAACTGACTTCCGCTGATCTCTGTGAGAGGCCAGGATCTGCTCCCTGTAGCTCTGGCCAATGCTTCTCGAACATCTACCCCTTTGACATTGATCAAGAATTGCTGCTCGACCGGATCATCTGGCTGACCAGCTGGTTCTGGCAATCCCATGATATCATTGAACTCGTCCATTAGCAAAGTCATCTCACCCCATGGAAACCAAAACGTGCAGGTACGCGGGTTCCATCGCTCTGCCATAGCTTGAATCAGACTGCCGTTAATGGTTCGCTTGCCTACTGCCGATGCCACCACAATCATCCAAGTGGTCTGGGAACATACGCGAGAAGGCAGTGAACCAAGAATAGTACCATCGAGGGAAGAAGGTACGAGACTGGATGACCCGATGATCTGGGGTTCCATCCCTTATTTGATAGAAGACATGATCCCAAGGAAAGATAGCATCGGGAGATTCGGATGCCATTGGAGTGATACTGGAGCAAAAAGGAAAAGAGTCAGATAGAATGCAGGACTTACGAATAGACTTTTGATGATGGAAAAAGGATAGACACAAATCCTGGAAATTTTCGAAAGATCAAGGGGCTCAGAAAAAAGACTTTCCAGGGTTTTTAAGGAAAATTCTGACACAAAAGAGAAAAGAATGTAGGTAAAAGGAAAAGTATACACCTCGTGTTTTTTTGGAAAATAGAGGAAATTTTTTGAATAGTACACCCAGGGTTTTAAAAGAGGTTGATATACATAGGAGAACACAAGAAAAACCCCGCATAATCATAGCTGCACAAACAAGGATGCGCACACAGCACTCCCTAAAGGCTGACTCTATATGCAATATTTGAAACAACTTGTAGGACCTTAATCCTAACTCTATGGTTCAGATCATCTGATTCCAATCAAGGTACGCCAATATACTCAAGCCGAAGCTCGAAGTACGTGGCATATAAGATATCTCTCCGGTTCTAAGGTAAGGGCTTCCCAACATCCTTGAGCACCTACCGATATACCTCGAACTATGGCCCTTAGGTACGTGGTAGGGGGGCGCGAACCCAAATAAGTGGCCCAGTTGTGAGGCTCTCTCCCGAACTATGGTTCAGTGAGACAGCCCAGCAACGTGAAGATCGGGACAATATAGGTAGGGATGTTTTCAAAAATATGATCAACATGCAATAAAATCAGAAAGCTCTAATGCAAGTCCTAAAGAGATAGATTTAAATAAAGAGAAG
This sequence comes from Nuphar pumila, assembly GCF_984573655.1. Taxonomy (NCBI): domain Eukaryota; kingdom Viridiplantae; phylum Streptophyta; class Magnoliopsida; order Nymphaeales; family Nymphaeaceae; genus Nuphar; species Nuphar pumila. The sequence goes on from NC_143261.1 coordinate 43,496,836, forward strand.
CACACACTTGCATACATTGTTTTGCATTCAATCCTTAAAATTGAGGAGAGTTGTATTTAAGACCTAAGTCTAATGTGAACATGGATATAATCTCCTCAATATGGTCCTACCAAACCATACTTAGATCCTATATGCAATGATGTCAGCTTTAGGACAGAGTCTAGGCTCCTAAGGTTTGCATGGCAATGAAGCTGACATATGAAGAATAAAGACTTAGAGAATATTAGAGCAAAGCAAAGGCATAATTCGACCAGACGGAGACGGGTCCCATCTCGGTCGCCAAAACTGTGATCATCGCAAAAAATTTCCTCACTTGTGGTTTCTCTCTCTTCCTTCTCTTTCCCTTTTCTAACCTCTATTTTCCTCCTTTTTGAAGGGAGAGAAATAAAAGAAAGAAAAGAAAGAGAGAAGAAAAAAGAAATAAAAAGAAAAAGAGAAGAGGAACACTTTTGCGTGGTCTCACTTGACCTTGATTTGATTTTTTTTTTTTAAATCTAACTCGCCTCCGTTTTGAAAATATTGCGGGAAAAATGGAGAGACGGGATTCGCTCGTCGGTACAAGGTTCGACCGTTCCTGGCGCCTTTACCAGGGGTAATCGAACCAAGGATCAAATCTATGCCTTTTGCTTTGCCTAAATGTAATCTAAGAATTTATCCTAAAAGATCTAAATGCACAAAGGATCATGCTTGTGCAATGCGATAATGTATGCTCTTTTTGAAAGATATTTTGAAAATCTCTAAGTTATTCTGAGATGAATTTGATAAATGTGATCATCGCAAAATTTTTCTTATTCTCTTGTTGTTTCTCTCTCTTCCTTCTCTTTTCCTTTTCTAACCTCTATTTTCCTCCTTTTTGAAAGGAGAAGAATAAAAGGCAGAAAAGAAAGAGAGAAGAGAAAAGAAAGAAAGAGAGAGAGAAGAAGAACTCTTTTGCGGGTTTTCACTTGACCTTGATTTGAAAATATTTAGAAAATAACTCACCTCCGTTTTGAAAATATTTGCGGGAAAAAAGGAGAGACGGGATTCGCTCATCGGTACGAGGTTCGACCGTTCCTGGCGCCTTTACCAGGGGTAATCGAACCAAGGATCAAATCTATGCCCTTTTGCTTTGCCTAAATATGATCTAAGGATTTATTCTAACTCTAAATGCACAAAGAAAGATGCTTGTGCAATGCAAAAATGTATGCTCCTTTTGAAAATTGATTTGGAAATTTCCAAGTATTCTTAGATGAACTTGGGAAGGAAGTGAAGGAATGATTGAATCTAACTTAGAACTTGGGATAGATTAGAGAAGTTCCAAGTTTTTTTGAAGTAAATTTGGAAGAATAAATCTTGATTTTGAGAAAGAATGACTTGAAGCTTTTGAAAATGAAAGGAAAATGAAGTTTCAAAGTCGGAAATGGACTTTGAATTTTGAACTTGAATTTAGGAAAGGAAATGAATACTTGAGATGGAATTGAATCTAGATTTTGAAGTTTGAATTTGGAATGGACTGAGAAAATCAAATGGTATTTAAGAATAGAAATGGATTTAAGAGATTCAGATTAGATCTGAAAATAAATTGAAATCTGAAGTTGGAATTGGATTCCGGATCCTAAACAGAATGGGATCCGAGATTTGGAATCCAAGATGGACTTTGGGTTTTGGATCCTGAAGTGGAGTGGATTTGGAGTCTGAGATCCAAATGTAGAGTTGGGTTCTGGATCCTAAGATAGATTATGGATCTGAAGTCTGAGATCCAATGTAGAGTTGGGTTCTGGATCCTAAGATAGATTGTGGATCTGAAGTCTGAGATCCAATGTAGAGTTGGACTCTGGATCCTAAGATGGATTTGGATCTGAAGTCTGAGATCCAATGTAGAGTTGGGTTCTGGATCCTAAGATAGATTGTGGATCTGAAGTCTGAGATCCAATGTAAAGTTGGACTCTGGATCCTAAGATGGATTTGGATCTGAAGTCTGAGATTCAAGGTGAGATTGGATTCTGGATCCTAAGATGGTTTTGGATCTGAAGTCTGTTTTCGTCGCGAAATTTTTCCCCCGCCTTCCCTTCCTTGCGGAAGAGAAAAAGAGAGAAACGCTTTCGCGCTTCAAACTTTGACCGGATTTTGGAAATTGTTTTGAAATACTCGCCTCCGTTTTTGAAAATTGCGGGAAAATCCATGGGATGGGGCTCGACCTGTCGGTACGAGGTTCGACCGTTCCTGCCGCCTTTAACAGGGGTAATCGAACCAAGGACCAAAATCGTGCTTGACTTAGTTAAATTATCAAAGTTATGTTCTATCCTAAATGCACAGAGAATTCAGGCATGTGCTATGAGATTTTGGAAAATGCAGCTTGGGAAAACATGATGTATGCTTGGAAAATATTTGGAGTTGAAAAGATTCTCTCAGGAAAAAGCTGAAAGTCCATTTCTCAGGAAACTCAGATGGAAAAGATTTGAAATCTCAGGAAAGTTCATAAAGACTTGGGAAAATTATGAATGGTTGAAAATCCTGGGAAAATGGAAGTGATTCTTGAGAAAAGATGAACCTTTTGAAAAGGGAAACACTTCTTATGAAAACTTGGACTTTGAGAGTTTTCTTAGGAAAATGATGGAAGATTTATAGGAAAACTCATTGGAGAAGGAAATTCAAAACTTGGGGAATCGAAATCCTGAGAATTTTACCTTTTGAAATACTTGAAAATCGATTTTGGATCTTGGAGAAAGATTGGAAAACTCTTTTGAATCTCTTAAGAAAACATCATTTTCCAGGGAAAACTGTGAAAAAAACTTGTCTTTGGAAAACCGATTTAAAAAAAATCCTTAGAGTTTCTTGAGAAATCGATTTCTTGAGAATGAAGTTTTCTTGAGAAAATCTTGAGAAAATCAATGATTTCATGATGTAAATGTCATGAGTGAATGAATGCACTTTGAAAAGATTTTCTAAGGGATTTGTTGGAAAAATATGCATTAAGTCAAGATAAATCCTTCACATATCCTGACTGTGGCCATGAATATGTTCAGAATTTAGTTGATTTGATGCACATGATTTTGAAAACTTTGGAAATATGATGTGCATTTTAAGATAGCCTAAGAGTGTAGGCTCAATGTGACTAGTAGAAAGATGATGGATCTGGGTCTCGTCCATATTCCGACTAGGGCCGTAAATATGGATCCCACCGAGTCCATCAACTCCCTAAGAGTTGGTGCACGTGCCATTCGTGAACATCCATAGTGCTTTTGAAATGAGATGTATGAATCATAGAGACATGATATTGCATAAATTCAAACTATATGATATGCATCCTAGTCTAAGCAGGAAATTAAATCTCTTATTCCAAAATTTGCATTATTACATCACTAAATAAAGGAAATAAAAGAAATTTGCAGACTTCAGCTCCTTCTTTGGAATGTCCCTGCCAAGCTTGAAATTGGGTTAGCTCAAATATGTGGGTTTTTCCAAGATTTTCCAATAATATTATGAAATTATTGGATTTAATTGGATATAAACCCTATTCTCATGCTTCCTTGATATTTGAAATGATGTAAATGCAAGAAATTCAGTGGAAAACAGTTTGAAATTCGGAATTGGGGTCAAAATGACCAAAATACCCCTAAAATTAAAGTTACGCCTTTAAAATCAGGGTTTTTTGAAGGAAAACTTAGTAAAATTGGGATTTCGAAATTCAAATTGAATTCAATGATGATGAAATGCAATATGACATGATTCTAAACACATTAGGACTGTAAAATCAGAATTTGACATTTTGAAATTTAGCCAAAATAACGAATTTCGCTTGTTTTTCGCTTGGATCTGGGTCCTGCGGGACCCTGTTTTGGTATTATGGATGATCCGAACCTCAAATGGATTCCAAATTGCACCAAATTCGGTATGAATCATATAAACACTCTGATAAACAACCTAGAATGCTAAAAATCACGAAATGATATGATTTAAATGCTAAAATTCAAGGAAAGTCCTAAAATGATGAATTTTGCCTATGGATCCGAACCAAATGCAATGCCTAATATGATAATGCAAGATTTACACCATGAAAACTTCTGATATTTTGCAGACTGCTAAAGGACCCGAAATGGAACATTTTTGGTTTTTACAGCCTCGGGATTTGAGCCATGGTGAGTTCAATAACAGAGATTTAGTGCTGATAGAGGTAAAAATCACCCTAATCTGATGTAAAATGCTAAAAAAATACAAAACGGCCATGAAAATTTATGAAATTAATCAGAGTTATGCACGACACCTACATGAATAACTTTCATGTTTATGACTTCGGCATTTGATCAACGGAAACACAACTAAAAATATAACTATTTCTGCCTAAACTAACAGAACAGACAAATGTAGCAAAACAAGGGGCTGACAAAAAAATCCGAAGCAGGGGTCAACACTGTTCTAAAAATTACAGGCTTTCAGATTCAAACAGAGGACATCTCGGACACCACTTTCACTTTTTACAGTTTCGGATTTGGAGCAACACACAAAGAGAAACCATAGCCCTAAGTCGATCCAAGATCTCAGAGGCCCAAATTAGGCTCTGACACGTGTACCGACATCTTGGATTTTTGTCAGACATTAAAAAAAATCCGAAAAATCTGATAAAATCATATTACAAAACTAGACACTTTCCCGAGTTCAGGGAATTTTTTGGATTGAAAATCGGATCTCCCATGAGGGATATCTAGATTTTACAAGTCGGAAAATGATTTTCAAAACGTATCCCGGGTAAAAAAACCCGACTTGCCATTTTGAATGTTTACCGCAGTAAACAAATTCAAATGCCTCCGAATTTTTGGCAAAATTTTAGGGACACCAAAGGGCGCATTCCGTGATTTTTTTGGGATTTTTAATAAAAAACAAATGCATGAAATGACGTGTGGACTGACTGAAAAAACAGAGACCTACTGAAAATAAGCAGAATTGAAATAAATGCTAAATTAATCCTAATTAATTCATGAAATATGCTAAATGAATGAAATAAAATGCAAATTAAACCTAGCTAACTATATGAATGTTAAAATCATCAAGGAAGCATAATGAAACATTTTTATATATGTTGTTTTATGAGAATAGCTCAATCCATCCCTCGGATGAGCTTTTTCTTCAAACGACTCCCGATTCGGATTATAGAATCACATCAAGGGGAAAAGAAGTGCACCTTGTTTCGTTACGCAGCGTAGGAGCTCTTGAAATGGGCAGCTATCACGAGCTTCCTTCGTCCTTCGCTCCAAGCTTCGGATGGTTCACAAAAATCGACCTCTGTTGGAATCGAATTCGCCACAGCACGAGCTCTACTCCACCTTTCTTCAATGAGCCAAAGGGGGGCACGATTTCCAAGGTTCAAAATCGGATTTTCGGAAGGCTAGGTCGGATTTTTCAGATTCACAAGAGCTAAAAAAAATCCTCCCTAGGCTGGGCGTGAACCCTTGTTTTTATAACTTTTCTGAAAAATTTTGAAATTCAAACAGGTTCAATCTGAGCCCTCCATGTGGCGCCATCTCAGGGGGTGCCATCTGGGGGTTTGAAATTCGAATTTGGCTTTTTGCAGGGAGCCCTCAGGTGGCGCCACCTCAAAAGGCTATTTTGATTTTTTGAGAAAAATAAAAAATGGAAATTTTGTGGGTCAGACACCTCAGCAGGGGGAATTTGGAATTTTTCAAAAGTTTGCTTGATTCTCTCTGCAGGGAACTCCCAGAAGGCGCCACCTCAGAGGGTGCTCTCTTGGAATTTGAAATTCAAACTCACCTTTTGTAGGGAGTCCTCAGGTGGCGCCACCTCATGGTGGGCTACCTTTATTAAAAATAAAATAAAAACAAAAATGGAGCCAAGTGGAGTCCTGGAATGGTGCCACCTCAAAAGGTGTTCTGAGGTGTAAAGTTGGAACAGTAGGGGCATGCCATGTGGCGCCACCTCTGGGGAGTTCAAATGTTTGAAATTTTGCTTTTCTGCAAGAAAGGAGGGGCTGACATGTGGCATTTCCTCAGAGTGGCTCCTACGATGCCATGTGGCAGGAGAACATGAAGGGAAGAAGCAAAATGCGCCACCTCAGGGGGGAGGGTTTCTACTTTTTCTGGTGTAGGGAGGTCTGGACATGTGGCGGACAAGTGTCAGCTGTCTGGAGAGGCTTTCTCAAATGGCGCCACCTCAGGGGGGAGTTTGAAATTCAAATGGAGGTTGGCCCTGGAGGAATGGAGGATGGACATGTGGCGCCACCTCAGGGTGGCTCCTACAATGCCATGTGGCAAGAGGGAGGAAAAAGAGGGCAGTGACATGTGTCTCCTACTTTTCTGAAAAAAGTAGGGAGAGGACATGTGTCCTCTACTTTTTCTGAAGGAATGAGAAGAAGACATGTGTCACCTTCTTTTCCTGAAAGAAGTAGAAGAGGACACGTGGCAGAGGGGTGAGAAGGAGGGAAAGGACATGTGGCGCCCTCATAGGCCATCTGGAAAAATCAGAGCTCTGGATTTTCGCCACCTAGTGCCCTGTTTGAATTTTAAATGGTTTGCTTTTTTCTGAAGAAGGCCAGGAGTGACATGTGTCTCCTACTTTTCTAAAAGAGGTAGGGAGAAGACATGTGTCCTCTACTTTTTCTGAAAGAAGCAGAGAATGACACGTGGCACTTGCTTTTTCTGAGGAAATGAGAGCTTGCCATGTGTCCTCTGTAGGAGACACTCCAGAGGGCGCCACCTCAGAGGAGACAAGCCTACCTTTTTTGTAGGAATTTAGGAGTGACACATGCTTCCTACTTTTCTGAGAAAAGTAGGAAGAGGACATGTGTCAGGCTACTTTTCTAGAAGGAAGGAGGGGTTGACACGTGTCCTCTGCAGGAGACACACTTCAAGTGGCGCCACCTCAAAGGAGACAAACTCCACTTTTTCTAGACAGGACAACCTATGACACTTGGCATCTCCTGGTAGTCTTTGAAATGACACATGGCGCAGTATGGATAGGGTGACACATGGCAGATAAATGGGATGACATGTGGCGGCTTCTGAAGGTAGCCCCACACTGACACGTGGCAGAAGAGGGAAGGTGACATGTGGCACCAACTCTAGGTGAACCCTATGCTGACACATGGCATGTAAATGGGAGGAGAGAGAAAGGACAAGTGGCACCAATCCAGGGGACAAGGCTCCTATATTTTTGGGTTTTTCAAAATTCAAATTTTCAAAAGGAAAGCTTGTGTGACACCACCTCAGTGTGGGTCCCACATTGCTTCTTTATTGAAATAAGGATAAAACCACAACTTCTTTTTGGAATTTTCATAAAATCTTGACTGATGGGCAAAACAGGAATTTTGGAAAGAGTTGGCCCTTGTAGGGCGATTTTGTAAAAGGAAGATATTTGAAATTGTCAAAAAGGGCCAAATCTGAGGTGAAGTGACTGAAATCCATATTAAAAACTATCCAGATGGTTTTCCTGAGGAAATATTTTGAAATTCAGAGTCCTGGGGGTAAAATGGGAAAAATTGATAATTTTGAAGACCCAGGGTTTTGAAATCAATTTTGAAAAGAGTTGAAATTCTAATCTGGATTGAAAATTTTGAAATCAAGAGTTCTGAACCTCGAAATGACATGCTGTGCAGTGCAGTGATTTGAAATGCTCATGCAATGATATGCAATGTCATGTCTTATGTAATGCAATCTTGAATCAAGACTTTGGAGATGTCTGTCTCCTGTCAGGAGTAAAATCTTGAACATCTGAGTTAAAGTTAGAGAAAATTTGAGAGCTGCAGATGAAATTTGGACTTTTGCAAGGTCCGGCTCAGAAAATGACCATTTTGCCCTCCAGCGATTTCAGAGGCTGGATGTTGATGCTTGGTGGAAATGTTGGGGAGGTGAGTGAAAATTTGGGGTGTTTACAGATGCCCCTCTTTGCTACTAAGCCGGCTCATGGCCGAGCTTAGTGGCAAAGAAAACACCAAATTTGGGCTATACGAAAAAAATGCCCCAGTTAGAAGGATCTGACTGGGTGTGAAGAAATTAGCCCGAGGAAGATGGTAGATATGAAGCGAAGAATGGAGAGAAAAGATTCACTCTATGAGAGTGAAGTTCAGGTTTATGCCCTTGACCTGGATGGGACAAAAATACCTCGCATGGAACGAAGCTCAGGTTTGACCCTTAACCTGATGGGACAGAAATACCTCGCATGGAACGAAGCTCAGGTTTTGACCCTTGACCTTATTGGGGAATGGAATATCTCATCGAAATGAGACTCAGGTTTATACCCTTGACCTGATCGGGCGGAAGATGAAATACCTCTTTGATTGAGGCTCGGGTTTGTACCCTTATCCTGATCGGGCGGAAATGATATGAGCAGGAAAGAGAATTTGATATTATGAAAGCAATTGATGAAAGAATATTGATAATAGAATTTCACAAAGTTAAAGAGGATTCTTGATAAATTTGGCAGTTTGATATCCTGAGAGCTTCTCTCTTGACAATCTTTCTGCACTCTTTTGGCTCTCTGGTTTTTCTACATTCTCCTTTATTTTGGAGATGTTCTGACTTTTTCTCTCTTTCTTTTTCCTCTCTTTCTCTCTTTTGGGAAGGGTACGTCACAAACTCCTTCAACTTGGAGATGTTTCGATCCTTCTTGGGCGATGGGTTTGGAGATCTTTGGGTGATAGCTGAAATTAAATATCTTTTAGGGATTGTCGAGAGGTTCATCGCATCTGCCTTCATCTCGACAGTGCTTTGGACTTTCTCTGGAAGGATCCGTCACAAACTCCGTCATCTTGGAGATGTTTCGAATCTTCTTTGGCCCCGGGGGTCTACTCGCCTAATTCGCCTTCATCTTGACGACAGGTGAGAGGTCCCTTTTGCGGATATTTAATTGCAGCTTAGGTGATTCTGAGGAGACAGGGTTTGGGTGAATTCTCTCTTTTCTAGCGCTCAGGATATTTCCACTGCCTCGTCTTTACAAGAATAGCCTTTAAAGATGCGCCATTGACTGCGATCAATATCGATCATCTACGGCTTTTCAATAACATTGAATCTTCTTTTCTGGCCATATCGAGGATTTATCCTTCATCCTTTTGGTTGGCCAATAGAAAGAATTTGAGTTTTGAACCTCTTTTCGCAGAAGCTTCACTCTTTTGGAAGCAATGCTGAAGGTAAATTAAGATAGAGATTAGTGCAATAAAGATTCTTAAATCAACAAATAATTTGATTGACAAATTGACAAAATTTTCTTGAAATCCTGAGTGAAAGAGAGTATTTGAAATCCGGCTCAACACATCCGTGACGAAAATTCTCCTCTCTTTTTCCCCAAAAAGAGAGACTCAGGCTTAGCCCTTACCTGAATGGGAAATGGGAAATACTCCTCTCTTTCCTAAAGAGGAGGTGTTTGCAAAACGAACTTTCGAAGAGAAATTGAGCTTTCGTCAAAGCTTCCTAATATTAGGCTTCTCTTATGGAAAGGGGGCCGATAATAGTGAGGTCTGAAAATTGGGTCATGAAAGGAACGAGTCCATCACACTCTCCCTGCAAAGAGGGTCTTTTCATGACGAAAAATGGCCTAGTATGAAATTGGGGGGGGGTCACAAGGAAACGAGTCTCCGTCGAGTCTCTCCCTTAAAAAGGGTTTCTTGTGTGAAATTGGAAATTGTTTTGCAAACGGTTCACAAAGACGCGAGTCCCTTCAAACTCTCCCTAAAAAGGGGCTAAGTGAACGAATTGGATAGCATGCGAAAAGAACGAGCTCCCTCGAACTCTCCCTAAAAGGGTCTCTCGCAAGAGAAAATGATTGAAATTGGATATTGAGATTGATTGACCTAAAGGTCGAAATGGAAAATTGGTTGCTGGAAATTGAATGACCCGAAGGTCAAAATTGGATGACCTGATGGTCGGAATTGAGAATTGATTTGACCACAAAGGTCGAAATTGAGAATTGGTTGACCGAAAGGTCGAAATTTGGAAATTGATTGACCCGAAGGTCGAAATTGTGTGATCCGAAGGTCGAAATTGAGAATTGATTTGACCAGAGGTCGAAATTTGTAAATTGATTGACCCGAAGATCGAAAATTGGAAATTGAAGGTCGAGAATTGAAAATTGATAGACCCGAAGGTCGAGAATTGGAAATTGATTGACCCGAAGGTCGAGAATTGAGATTGGTAATTGAAATTGAGAATTGAAAATTGGGTGACCCAGAGGTCGAAATTGGAGAATTGCCTGATTTGAGGATTTAAATTGAAATTTGGAGGACAAAATATCCAATTTGAGCAATTGACAGACCCTGATGATTGAAATGACTTGGATCAAAAGAGAATGATGAGTTCGAGTCAGAGCTCGAATAAAATATAGAGATCACGAGTCGGAACCCGAATCAATAGAGGAAAATGGAAGGCTCGAATCAGAGCTCAAATAAGATAATGAGATCACGAGTTGGAACCCGGATCAACAAAGGAAAATGAAGGACTCAAATTAAAGCTTGGATAAGATAAAGAGATCTCGAGTCGAAACCCGGATCAACAAAAGAAATAAAGAACTCGATTCAGGGTTCGAGTAAGGTAATGAGATCACGAGTCGGAACCCGGATCAACAAAAGAGAATGACAAGCTCGAAAAGATCTCGAGTCGAAACCCGGATCAACAAAGGAAAATGATTTGTTCGAGTCAAGGCTCGAGTAAAGTAGAGAGATCACAAGTCGGAACCCGGATCAACAAAGGAAAATGAAGAAATCGAGTCAAGGCTCGAATAAAGTAGAGAGATCACGAGTCGGAACCCGGATCAACAAAGGAAAATGATTTGAATAAAAACCCGAGTCGGAACTCGGTTTTCTTAAAAGTTGAAAATGTGCCAGCTTGAATACTGGATTTTGAAATAATACCAGTTCGAGCGCTGGGTTTTGGTTCAGTATTGGCGATGATCTTTGAATCATTAGGAATTGTGATGGGACTGTTTGTTGAAATCCCAATACTGACCGGATTGTTATTAATGCAATTGAATGCAAATGAATATGGGTTGATGCATATGAATGCACATGTGCATGAAATGAGGAATTTGTTTATCCTGCCTGCATATAGAACAAAATTTTAAAATGCCCCAGTGTAACTGGGAAAGAAAGTTGGATCATTATTTGAAGGAAACAGGAAGGATTACAAGGGGAGAATAAATGTTTCAAGTATAAAACTTTTTCAAGTGTCGAGCATTGATAGGATCTGGCAATTCTACTCCATCGGCATTGATGAGCCGATATGAGTTGCGGGGTAATGCTTCTTTGACAACATAGGGACCTTCCCAATTTGGCGACCATTTGCCGCCAGGACGATGCTTGAGATAAGTTGTGGATCGAAGTACTAAATCATTGACTTTGAATTTTCTTTCGATGATAGATTTCGCATATTGCCTGGCTACTCTCTGGCGATAGGATTGAGCATGCTCTGCTGCCTTTAGCCTTCTCTCGTCGAGTAAGTCTAGCTGCACTAGTCGCTGCTGCTGGTATTGATCAAGAGGTAATTGCAGAAGTGAAGCAAATTTCAAGGCGGGTTTCTGAATATGTAGCGGCAATACTACTTCTGTCCCATAGACCAGCTCTGATGGAGTAGCATTCGTTGGTGTACGAATGGTGGTCCGATAGGCCCACAGTGCATCGTGGATCTTCTCATGCCAGTCACGGCCTGTTTCCACAGTTCGCTCCAAGATACGAATTAAAATCTTGTTGGTGGCCTCTGCCTGACCATTCCCTTGAGGATAATATGGAGCGGAAAAATGGTGATAGATCTTGAATTTTGAGCATAATGTCTTCATCTTTTCATTCTTGAAATGACTGCCGTTGTCTGACACAATGTCATGCGGGACGCCGAAACGGCAAAGGATGTTCTTGTGAATAAAAGAGACCACGTGTCGGCCTTCTACTGTGCGAAGGGTGATGGCTTCTACCCACTTGGTGAAATATTCCGTTGCGGCAAGGAAGTATTTGTGGCCATTTGAACCTGAAGGAGTGATGGGACCTACAACATCGAATGCCCACATGGAGAACGGCCATGGAGAGACAACAGACTGTAAATAAGTTGCCGGAGCATGGATAGAAGGTGCATGTATCTGACATTGTACACACTTCTTCACATAATGATAACAGTCTTGTTGTATAGTTTTCCAGTAGTACCCTGCTCTGATGATTTGCTTGACAAGGGTTTGGTAGCCAACGTGACCACCACAGATGCCTTCATGTGCTTCTCACACGACTTCTTTGGCTTCGTCTTCATCTAAGCATTTGAAATACTCTGAACTAAATCCACGACGATAGAGGACATTGGCCAAAATGAAGTATCGAGTAGACATACGCTGGATTGCTCGTTGCTCTTTCTTTGAGAGTTCTGGAGGAAATTCGCCAGTTTCTATGAAAGTTTTGATGTTGTAATACCAGGGCTTTTTCCTTTGCTCAGCCTGGTTTACCTGTTCCGATGGGAGGAAAGCAGGTTGGTCAAGTCTGCCAATTTCAAAAGAGCGACAAGATTCTCCATTCTTGAATGCCATAATGGAGCCTAAACTGGCTAGACTATCAGCCACTTGATTGGAATCTCTCTTGATATGGAAGAGCTGGAATTCTTCAAACTTGCTGATAAGAGCTGAAACAATTTTCTGATAGGGAAATAACTTCTGATCTTTGACCTGCCATTCAGCTCGAACTTGATTGACAACAAGTAATGAGTCACCGTAGGCATGTACTCTCTTGACATTGAAGTCTGATAGAATCTTTAGACCTTGAATCAGGGCTTCATATTCAGCCATATTATGAGTACATTGAAAGTCTAATTTGAGAGAGAATGGAATCATCTCCTTCTCCGGAGTGATTAATAAAATTCCGATGCCTATTCCCGCCATATTCTTAGAACCATCGAAAAATAAATTCCAGACTGGAGATTGCTGGATATTGCAAATTTGCTCATCAGGGAAGTCATCTTCGGCTTTTACTTCTTCGGCCAGGGGGAAATCCGCCAATTGATCTGCAATTGCTTGGCCTTTGATTGATTGCTGCGAGACATATTCTAGGTCATACTGCATCAGTAAGACTTGCCATTTTGCGACTCGTCCGCTGAGGAAAGGTTGCTCTAAGATATACTTGAGAGGATTGAGTTTAGACAAGATTTTGACTTCTGATGCTAGCAGGTAGTGTCTTAGCTTCTGACACATCCATACCAGAGCTAGGCAGGTCTTCTCTATTTGAGAGTATCTCTTTTCATAATCTATGAAAGTCTTGCTCACGTAATAAATGGCGTGCTCTATCAGGCAGCCTTCTTTGTATTGTGCCAAGAATCCACCGCATGCAACTTGATTAACTGAGATGTATAATAAAAGAGGTTTTCCCAATTCTGGCGGCTTCAGGATGGGAGGATTAAGAAGATACTTCTTGATCCGATCGAACGATTGCTGACACTCTGGTCCCCATTCGAACTTAACTCCTTTTCTGAGTAAGTGGTTGAAGGGCTCACATCTCATCGCCAAGTTGGAAATGAATCGTCGGATTGACTGCATACGTCCTTGAAGGCTACGTAGTTCTTTGAGATTCTTCGGGGGAGGCATATCAATGATAGCCTTTGCTTTGGCTGGGTCAACTTCAATCCCCTTTTTGCTGACCAGAAAACCCAACAGTTTGCCTGATTCGACTCCAAAGACACACTTTTGCGGGTTAAGCCTTAACTTGTAAAGAATAAGTCTTTTAAAGACTTGATCAAGTGCTTCGAGGTGATCTTCTCCCTCTTTAGATTTCACGAGAATATCATCAACATACGCATCCATGATTTTGCACATTTGATCGTGAAAGATGACAGCCATTGCCCGTTGATACGTTGCTCCAGCATTCTTGAGCCCAAAAGGCATAACCGTGTAGCAGAAAGTGCCCCAAGGCGTAGTAAAGGAAGTTTTTGATTGGTCGCGGGCGGCCAACTTAATCTGATTGTAGCCGGAATATCCGTCCATGAAAGAAAACATGGCGTGTCCTGCCGTGCTATCGACTAGAAGATCGATGCTTGGAAGTGGATAGTCATCCTTCGGAGTTGCCTTGTTGAGGTCTCTGAAGTCTATGCAGATCCTCACTTTGCCACTTTTCTTTGGGACAACGACGATATTGGCTAACCAATCCGGGTAGTCAATAGCTCGGATAAATCCTGCTTTGAACAGATCTTCAAGTCCTTCTTTGACTTGTTGTTCTATTTTGGGATCCATTTTTCTCAGCTTCTGCTTGACTGGCTTAGCATCCGGCTTTAAGACAAGTCGGTGTTCAACCAATTTGGGGTCTAAGCCCGGCATGTCTTCATATGTCCATGCGAACACTTCTTCATGCCGCTTGAGAAAATCTATAAGCCTTTTCTTTTCTTCTGGACTCAGACTGGTTCCGATCTGGAGAATTTTTGGATCTTCCTCTGAACCGATATTGACACCTTCAGTTGGCACTTGTACTAGAGGAGATGGTTCGTCCTGCTTCTGAATTGCGGCGAACTCCGGTAATTCCTGAAGAGACTGATCATATTCTGCACAATCATCAGACTGCTTTGCACTCTTGTCATTTCCGGTGCCTGCTTTGATTCTGTGAATTGCTGTTGACTTCTGAAAGGCCTTGGGATTGAGAACGAGCTTCTTGATTGTCCGAGAGGTCATTCTGAAATTTTGGAGAAGAAATTTTGGTTCAGACAAATTGGCCTATAGTAAGACAAGCAATCATTTGAAGAGAACCATACATAAAATGGCATTGAATAAAATGATGAGACAGACAAAAAGGGAGTAGATGGCATCCGGATAGACAAAGAAGCTTGGAATTTTATTGATTGAATGGATCAATGACATTGGTAAAATGAGACATTTATTTGGAAAAGAATAGAAAGGAAATAACAAATGGTCTTCATTGTGCCCCTTTGACAAAAACAGTCTTTCTTGATGAGCTTCCTCCGGAGAACCCCAGTCCTGTTCTGTGGGGACGATGTTTCTGGATCATTGGCTCGATGCGGCCATCTTCATTCTTGCCGAGTCCCTTGAAGGGTTGATAGCCATGCTTCAGGAGTAAGTCAAATCCCTTTCTTGACTTCATGAATTGAGGAAACAAGGGATGATCCTTAATGGTGTTGTAGTCGATTCGACCTCCAACCTTGAAGAATTGAGGACCTTTCCACTGTGTCGTGGCTACTGTGTGCAGAGATGGCTCTGATGGTGCCTGAAGTATTTCTCGATTCTCCCCGAGATTGATCTCTTTACTTTCCCTAATGCTGGGAATGTCTGCATTGAATGATGGCCGAGGAATCATGGGCTGCGGGAGCCTTTCTTCTGGGTCTTCTCCCAGTATTGTGGTTATCATTCCACCCTTTGACCATTTCACACATTGATGGAGGGTAGAAGGCACTGCATTAGCATTGTGAATCCATGTCCTTCCGAGTAGCAAGTTGTAGGTTGGTGGTACGTTAACCACATGAAAAAGGACAGAGTGCACCGAATAGTTGATAAACACCTCCAAGAATATCTTGCCCTTGGCCGTTTGACCATGATTGTCAAACCCATAGATAGTGATGGGATCTGGAATGTATTCTTCATCCTTGATCCCTAATGCCTTTGCGGTCATTTCAGGACATATGTTGAGGCTACTGCCTCCATCGACCAGCACATGCGGTACCGTCATTCCTCTGACTCGAACGACAATATACAAGGCATTATTATGAAAGGAATGAGGCTTTGGAAGGTCCTCATCTGAAAAGGTGATTGGCGCATTGGTCATGGCAGAGTTCACAATCTGTGCCATGTCTTCAGGAGTGGTAGTGGGCTTAACTTTGATTTTCCTGAGTAAATCATCCAGTACTTGCTGGTGCTTGCTAGAATTCTTGGCCAAGTCAAGGATGGAGACATTGGATAAAGCAGTCAGAGGCTTCTGACTTGAATTCTCTGGCTTTGGTCTAACGATTTGCTTGAAGAAGTCAGGAGTTCCTTTTGATTTGGGAATTGACTTCACAGGTGCTTCCGCAACTTTCATTTTACCGAATGCTGAAATTAAGTTCATCTTCTTAGAATCTGGAGCTGCTTGTCGTAGCACCGTCACCTGATGTTGAACTTGGAGATCTTGCGCAGAACATGGCTTGATATGTTCATGCGGTAGAAATGGTTGTGCAGACACTACTGCTGTGGTGTGCGAAGGGAAGGGGTGGTTGAGAATGTCCATTTTCTCTTCTTCCTCTCCTTCTACCAATAGATTCTTTTCAATGAGATCTTGCACGATGTTTTTGAGAACAAAGCAGTTCTCGGTGTTGTGTCCCACTGTCCTGTGGAACTTGCAGAACTGATCTTTCCATTTCCCCATGGGCACAGGGGGATCGTCCAATCTGGGCAATTTGACCATCTCTTTTGATAGCATGTACTCGAGCACATCCTCAAGTGATTGGTCAAGGGGAGTAAACTTTCTGTCGTAACTCCATCCTTCATGTTTGGTCTTCTCACGCAGTTTCGGCCCTTGATCCTGCTGAGGAGGCTTGCTGTACTGAGGAGTAGGCTTTGCTTTCTGGTCCTTGTTGTTCAAACTGCCTGAGCTGTAGCAGTAATCTTTCTGCTGCCCTTTGTGCTGATTATGGCCTTTGTTGTTGTTGTTAGCAGAATAAGTGAAGTGAGCTTTCTTTTTCTGCTCACCATGGGAGTTGTTCTTGGAAAAGGTGAAGCCTTCATAGACTCCATTTTCCACACTCAGCTCGAGCCATTCGGCTTGTTCAGTCAGCTCAATGAAGGTCCTGGACGGCGCTGTGGAGATTAATCCTCTTAACGGCTGCGAGAAATTGTTGAGGATTAGGGACAATGCATGCCTTTCCGAGATAGGATCTCTCATCTTATTACAGGCTGATCTCCATCTGTGAATGAAGTCCCGTGCTTTTTCATTCTCATTCTGTCTCAAATTGCAGAGATGACTTAATGTAGGCAGCGCTTCTGTGTTGAACAAGAAGCGTTCAATGAATAGATTTACAACTTTGTCGAACTCCTTGAGCTCGATGGGGTTGATATGCTCAGCATACCACTTGGCTGCAACTCCTTCCAAGCTGCGGGGGAAGCATAGAAACAATGCTCGGTTATCCTTTCTGAACCTCGAGCATTCTGCGAAGAAGGTGGCGAGATGAGCTTTTGGGTCGCCGGAACCATCGAACTTGATGAATTTACGGGGGAGATTATCTAGATCGTCATCTCCTTCTAAGCCGTCATAAAAGTCCTCGCTGGTGAAGACTTTCTTGCCCTTGTCGCGGGCTTGCAGATCCTTGACAACTCGGGCCATTTCTTTAAATTGCGCTTGTAAAGGCTCTTCTTTATCTCTGCTCTTGGATCTGCGGCTTTTACTCTGGCCACGCTTCTGAAATGCCGGAGGCACCTCATATTCTTCATCTGTATCTTCAGTGGAATCTGATTCATCTGAAATCTCTTCTGGCTGGATCTGCTTCTTGGGAGCCTTCTTACCCCTGTGACCATGGAACTTTTCTCTAAATGGGTTCCTTTCTGAGCTGGTCCCGGGCTGCTCACTCATCATTTTATTCATCATTTTTCTGAACATGGCATACATTTGAGGGTCTATGCCATCGTCTTCTTGCTGCTGTTCTTGACTCTTCTCGGATCGAGGGGAACCCATCTCTTCTTCCGAGGCTGACGAGTACTGGGATGCTGTGGTTCTTTTGCCTGATCTTGTCTCAACCATCAAATGATATGGATGCTCTCTGCAGGGCAAAAGACCTGATTAGATTTTGAGGGAATTAGCTTTTGGAGGAAATATTTGCTGAAAATATGGTAGACAATTTGGAAAAGATGTCCCATTACTAGGGACTGAGTCGTCGTGGGAATCACGACAATTGTGTTGTCATTCCTTCTGCAAAAGAAATAAACAACGAAAATATGCCTTGTTACCTAGGCGAGGTCGTCAAACCATAATAGAAAGAAAGAGAATTTTATTTAAAATGAGAAGAATAAGATTTTATTGATCTTGACAAAGAGGTGAGGGACAAACAATTTGCCACCATTCACGATAGTCGGCAGACACTCTAGGACCTGGAAAGATTTTAAGAGAGACAAAGGAATCCCAGCCGTAGCGGGCAGAATGATATGCCCCGGACCATTGTGCGGAGGTGAGATCGAACTCTGCCATAGCTCCTGATAACAAGCGGGCTTCGACGTACTGCTGCCTTTGAGAGAATTGCCGAACACATCTCTCTGGTTGATAATAAGTGCAGAAGAATGGTCCTAACAACTTGAACCGCTTGCCATAAGCGTAGGTATATCTGGGAGGAGATATTTGCCGATCAAAATAGTCCCAAACAACGTCATCCTCTTGAATGTTGTTGATCATAGACCGGTACTGCGCCACTGGAAGGAGTTCTTGACCATTGTATCTGAAAGAGCTTGCTCGGGCTGGAACGTGTTGGAAAAACCAGGACTGAAGTGCGTAGATGCATCCTTCAACTAAAATGGACTCTCCAAGTGAGAATCGAGTCAGACCTCGATAAAGGAAGGCGAGCGCTGCCATGACTATGGAGAGGCGATTGGTTTGCCGACTTCCCCATCTTCTCATAAGTTGGATTATCCTGATGTCCATGTAGTTTTGTCCATCTGGGAAAAGGGACAGTCCTACAGTGCATAGAACCATTGCATTCTGAATCTTTTCTTTGGCTGTTCTTGAAAGCGAGCTGACTTCGACGAAGGTCCCGTACTGGCGGTACAACTCAAGTAGGTCAACATATTCATTTCCTTCTAACTGGATCAGGGGCCAAGATCGGCGGCCTGTCATACGAGCTGAGTCTCGGGGGTCCAAACCCTTGACATTGATAAGGAATTGATGCTCTAATGGGTCGCTTGGTCGACCAGCTGGTTCTGGCAACCCCATGATTTCTGAAAATTCATCCATTAAGACGGTCATTTCTCCCCATGGGAACCAGAAGGTACACGTTCGAGGATTCCATCGCTCCGCCATTGCATGGATCAGGTTGCCGTTGATGGTCTGCTTTCCGACTGCTGATGCCAGCTCTAATCCGCACGCGCTCAAATGGTCCGGGAACATTCGGGAAAAGCTCTTTAGCCAGGAATAATACCACCGGGGAATGAAAGTTCCGGTGCTAAGAGCTCGATGTTCAGGACGACCTTGTCGCACCTCGAAGGAGATGTGACCTTCAGGAAAGATAGGATCGACTTGACTGGATGCCATCGAACTGAAAACAGAGAAAGACTCAGAATGAGACTTAGGAAAATGTGAGAAATTTTGAAAAAATTTTGCAGGCAGGATAAAAATGCAGCTAGAAATTCGAGATCCAGTAGAAGGATAGAATGTAAAATCTCCTGGAGTTTTGGAAGAAATGGGATATTTGAGAAAATCATCCAGGGTTTGAGAAAAACATCTTGTGGAAAATAAGGATATTTGGAAAAGACCTAATGAGTTGAAAAACATTGGGAAATATAAAGAATTGAGAAAATCATACATACAATCACATCCTGCACAAACATTTATGCACATTCAGCACTCCCTAAAAGGCTGACTCTAGATGCATCAATTTGAAAATAGCTGTAGGACCTTAATCCTAACTCTAAGTTCAGATCATCTTTGTCCAATCCAGTTATGCCGATATACCCGAACCGAAATCCGAGGTACGTGGCATAGAATTTCAACTCCGGTTCTAAGGTAAGGTTTTCCAACATCCTTGAGCGCCTACCGATATACTTCGGACTGTGGCCCGCGGTACGTGGTAGGGGGGTGTTAACCCAAATAGTTGGCCCAGTTGTGAGGCTCTGTCCCGAACTATGGTTCTGGAAGAGAGCCCAGCAACGTGAAGACCGGGTAATGATAGGTAATTGAGGGTTTTGAAAAATGATCACATGCAAGAAATAGAGGGCTCTAAATCCTAGAGAGATAGACTTTTGAAAATCTTTGAAGAAGCATACATTGTTTGCATTCAGATCCTAAATTGAGGAGAGTTGTATTTAGACCTAAGTCTATGTGAGCATGAAAATTTCTCCTCAATCTGGTCCTACCAAACCATGCCTAGTCTATATGCAGTCAATGTCAGCTAGGTCAGAATCTAGGCTCCTAGGCTCACATGATATTGAAAGTAAAAGAGCTGACATTTTATGAACATAATTTTGATAATTGAACTAAGTCAAGCATAATTTAGGTCAGACAAGGACAGGTCCCATCACGGTCGCCAAACCTGTTTTCGTCGCGAAATTTTCCCCCCGCCTTCCCTTCCTTGCGGAAGAGAAAAAGAGAGAAACGCTTTCGCGCTTCAAACTTTGACCGGATTTTGGAAATTGTTTTGAAATACTCGCCTCCGTTTTTGAAAATTGCGGGAAAATCCATGGGATGGGGCTCGACCTGTCGGTACGAGGTTCGACCGTTCCTGCCGCCTTTAACAGGGGTAATCGAACCAAGGACCAAAATCGTGCTTGACTTAGTTAAATTATCAAAGTTATGTTCTATCCTAAATGCACAGAGAATTCAGGCATGTGCTATGAGATTTTGGAAAATGCAGCTTGGGAAAACATGATGTATGCTTGGAAAATATTTGGAGTTGAAAAGATTCTCTCAGGAAAAAGCTGAAAGTCCATTTCTCAGGAAACTCAGATGGAAAAGATTTAAAATCTCAGGAAAGTTCATAAAGACTTGGAAAAATTATGAATGGTTGAAAATCCTGGGAAAATGGAAGTGATTCTTGAGAAAAGATGAACCTTTTGAAAAGGGAAACACTTCTTATGAAAACTTGGACTTTGAGAGTTTTCTTAGGAAAATGATGGAAGATTTATAGGAAAACTCATTGGAGAAGGAAATTCAAAACTTGGGGAATCGAAATCCTGAGAATTTTACCTTTTGAAATACTTGAAAATCGATTTTGGATCTTGGAGAAAGATTGGAAAACTCTTTTGAATCTCTTAAGAAAACATCATTTTCCAGGGAAAACTGTGAAAAAAACTTGTCTTTGGAAAACCGATTTAAAAAAAATCCTTAGAGTTTCTTGAGAAATCGATTTCTTGAGAAAATCAATGATTTCATGATGTAAATGTCATGAGTGAATGAATGCACTTTGAAAAGATTTTCTAAGGGATTTGTTGGAAAAATATGCATTAAGTCAAGATAAATCCTTCACATATCCTGACTGTGGCCATGAATATGTTCAGAATTTAGTTGATTTGATGCACATGATTTTGAAAACTTTGGAAATATGATGTGCATTTTAAGATAGCCTAAGAGTGTAGGCTCAATGTGACTAGTAGAAAGATGATGGATCTGGGTCTCGTCCATATTCCGACTAGGGCCGTAAATATGAATCCCACCGAGTCCATCAACTCCCTAAGAGTTGGTGCACGTGCCATTCGTGAACATCCATAGTGCTTTTGAAATGAGATGTATGAATCATAGAGACATGATATTGCATAAATTCAAACTATATGATATGCATCCTAGTCTAAGCAGGAAATTAAATCTCTTATTCCAAAATTTGCATTATTACATCACTAAATAAAGGAAATAAAAGAAATTTGCAGACTTCAGCTCCTTCTTTGGAATGTCCCTGCCAAGCTTGAAATTGGGTTAGCTCAAATATGTGGGTTTTTCCAAGATTTTCCAATAATATTATGAAATTATTGGATTTAATTGGATATAAACCCTATTCTCATGCTTCCTTGATATTTGAAATGATGTAAATGCAAGAAATTCAGTGGAAAACAGTTTGAAATTCGGAATTGGGGTCAAAATGACCAAAATACCCCTAAAATTAAAGTTACGCCTTTAAAATCAGGGTTTTTTGAAGGAAAACTTAGTAAAATTGGGATTTCGAAATTCAAATTGAATTCAATGATGATGAAATGCAATATGACATGATTCTAAACACATTAGGACTGTAAAATCAGAATTTGACATTTTGAAATTTAGCCAAAATAACGAATTTCGCTTGTTTTTCGCTTGGATCTGGGTCCTGCGGGACCCTGTTTTGGTATTATGGATGATCCGAACCTCAAATGGATTCCAAATTGCACCAAATTCGGTATGAATCATATAAACACTCTGATAAACAACCTAGAATGCTAAAAATCACGAAATGATATGATTTAAATGCTAAAATTCAAGGAAAGTCCTAAAATGATGAATTTTGCCTATGGATCCGAACCAAATGCAATGCCTAATATGATAATGCAAGATTTACACCATGAAAACTTCTGATATTTTGCAAACTGCTAAAGGACCCGAAATGGAACATTTTTGGTTTTTACAGCCTCGGGATTTGAGCCATGGTGAGTTCAATAACAGAGATTTAGTGCTGATAGAGGTAAAAATCACCCTAATCTGATGTAAAATGCTAAAAAAATACAAAACGGCCATGAGCATTTATGAAATTAATCAGAGTTATGCACGACACCTACATGAACAACTTTCATGTTTATGACTTCGGCATTTGATCAACGGAAACACAAATAAAAATATAACTATTTCTGCCTAAACTAACAGAACAGACAAATGTAGCAAAACAAGGGGCTGACAAAAAAATCCGAAGCAGGGGTCAACACTATTCGAAAAATTACAGGCTTTCAGATTCAAACAGAGAACATCTCGGACACCACTTTCACTTTTTACAGTTTCGGATTTGGAGCAACACACAAAGAGAAACCATAGCCCTAAGTCGATCCAAGATCTCAGAGGCCCAAATTAGGCTCTGACACGTGTACCGACATCTCGGATTTTTGTCAGACATTAAAAAAAATCATAAAAATCGGATAAAATCATATTAAAAACTAGACATTTTCCCGAGTTCAGGGCATTTTTCGGATTGAAAATCGGATCTCCCATGAGGGATATATCGATTTTACAAGTCGGAAAATGATTTTCAAAATGTATCCCGGGTAAAAAAACCCGACTTGCCAATTTGAATGTTTACCGCAGTAAACAAATTCAAATGCCTCCGAATGTTTGGAAAAATTTCAGGGACACCTAAGGGCGCATTCCGTGATTTTTTTGGGATTTTTAATAAAAAAAAAATGCATGAAATGACGTGTGGACTGACTGACAAAACAGAGACCTACTGAAAATAAGCAGAATTGAAATAAATGCTAAATTAATCCTAATTAATTCATGAAATATGCTAAATGAATGAAATAAAATGCAAATTAAACCTAGCTAACTATATGAATGTTAAAATCATCAAGGAAGCATAATGAAACATTTTTATATATGTCGTTTTATGAGAATAGCTCAATCCATCCCTCGGATGAGCTTTTTCTTCAAACGACTCCCGATTCGGATTATAGAATCACATCAAGGGGAAAAGAAGTGCACCTTGTTTCGTTACGCAGCGTAGGAGCTCTTGAAATGGGCAGCTATCACGAGCTTCCTTCGTCCTTCGCTCCAAGCTTCGGATGGTTCACAAAAATCGACCTCTGTTGGAATCGAATTCGCCACAGCACGAGCTCTACTCCACCTTTCTTCAATGAGCCAAAGGGAGGCACGATTTCCAAGGTTCAAAATCGGATTTTAGGAAGGCTAGGTCGGATTTTGCAGATTCACAAGAGCTAAAAAAAATCCTCCCTAGGCTGGGCGTGAACCCTTGTTTTTATAACTTTTCTGAAAAATTTTGAAATTCAAACAGGTTCAATCTGAGCCCTCCATGTGGCGCCATCTCAGGGGGTGCCATCTGGGGGTTTGAAATTCTAATTTGGCTTTTTGCAGGGAGCCCTCAGGTGGCACCACCTCAAAAGGCTATTTTGATTTTTTGAGAAAAATAAAAAATGGAAATTTTGTGGGTCAGACACCTCAGCAGGGGGAATTTGGAATTTTTCAAAAGTTTGCTTGATTCTCTCTGCAGGGAACTCCCAGAAGGCGCCACCTCAGAGGGTGCTCTCTTGGAATTTGAAATTCAAACTCACCTTTTGTAGGGAGTCCTCAGGTGGCGCCACCTCATGGTGGGCTACCTTTATTAAAAATAAAATAAAAACAAAAATGGAGCCAAGTGGAGTCCTGGAATGGTGCCACCTCAAAAGGTGTTCTGAGGTGTAAAGTTGGAACAGTAGGGGCATGCCATGTGGCGCCACCTCTGGGGAGTTCAAATGTTTGAAATTTTGCTTTTCTGCAAGAAAGGAGGGGCTGACATGTGGCATTTCCTCAGAGTGGCTCCTACGATGCCATGTGGCAGGAGAACATGAAGGGAAGAAGCAAAATGCGCCACCTCAGGGGGGGGGGGTTCTACTTTTTCTGGTGTAGGGAGGTCTGGACATGTGGCAGACAAGTGTCAGCTGTCTGGAGAGGCTTTCTCAAATGGCGCCACCTCAGGGGGGAGTTTGAAATTCAAATGGAGGTTGGCCCTGGAGGAATGTTGGATGGACATGTGGCGCCACCTCAGGGTGGCTCCTACAATGCCATGTGGCAAGAGGGAGGAAAAAGAGGGCAGTGACATGTGTCTCCTACTTTTCTGAAAAAAGTAGGGAGAGGACATGTGTCCTCTACTTTTTCTGAAGGAATGAGAAGAAGACATGTGTCACCTTCTTTTCCTGAAAGAAGTAGAAGAGGACACGTGGCAGAGGGGTGAGAAGGAGGGAAAGGACATGTGGCGCCCTCATAGGCCATCTGGAAAAATCAGAGCTCTGGATTTTCGCCACCTAGTGCCCTGTTTGAATTTTAAATGGTTTGCTTTTTTCTGAAGAAGGCCAGGAGTGACATGTGTCTCCTACTTTTCTAAAAGAGGTAGGGAGAAGACATGTGTCCTCTACTTTTTCTGAAAGAAGCAGAGAATGACACGTGGCACTTGCTTTTTCTGAGGAAATGAGAGCTTGCCATGTGTCCTCTGTAGGAGACACTCCAGAGGGCGCCACCTCAGAGGAGACAAGCCTACCTTTTTTGTAGGAATTTAGGAGTGACACATGTTTCCTACTTTTCTGAGAAAAGTAGGAAGAGGACATGTGTCAGGCTACTTTTCTAGAAGGAAGGAGGGGTTGACACGTGTCCTCTGCAGGAGACACACTTCAAGTGGCGCCACCTCAGAGGAGACAAACTCCACTTTTTCTAGACAGGACAACCTATGACACTTGGCATCTCCTGGTAGTCTTTGAAATGACACATGGCGCAGTATGGATAGGGTGACACATGGCAGATAAATGGGATGACATGTGGCGGCTTCTGAAGGTAGCCCCACACTGACACGTGGCAGAAGAGGGAAGGTGACATGTGGCACCAACTCTAGGTGAACCCTATGCTGACACATGGCATGTAAATGGGAGGAGAGAGAAAGGACAAGTGGCACCAATCCAGGGGACAAGGCTCCTATATTTTTGGGTTTTTCAAAATTCAAATTTTCAAAAGGAAAGCTTGTGTGACACCACCTCAGTGTGGGTCCCACATTGCTTCTTTATTGAAATAAGGATAAAACCACAACTTCTTTTTGGAATTTTCATAAAATCTTGACTGATGGGCAAAACAGGAATTTTGGAAAGAGTTGGCCCTTGTAGGGCGATTTTGTAAAAGGAAGATATTTGAAATTGTCAAAAAGGGCCAAATCTGAGGTGAAGTGACTGAAATCCATATTAAAAACTATCCAGATGGTTTTCCTGAGGAAATATTTTGAAATTCAGAGTCCTGGGGGTAAAATGGGAAAAATTGATAATTTTGAAGACCCAGGGTTTTGAAATCAATTTTGAAAAGAGTTGAAATTCTAATCTGGATTGAAAATTTTGAAATCAAGAGTTCTGAACCTCGAAATGACATGTTGTGCAGTGCAGTGATTTGAAATGCTCATGCAATGATATGCAATGTCATGTCTTATGTAATGCAATCTTGAATCAAGACTTTGGAGATGTCTGTCTCCTGTCAGGAGTAAAATCTTGAACATCTGAGTTAAAGTTAGAGAAAATTTGAGAGCTGCAGATGAAATTTGGACTTTTGCAAGGTCCGGCTCAGAAAATGACCATTTTGCCCTCCAGCGATTTCAGAGGCTGGATGTTGATGCTTGGTGGAAATGTTGGGGAGGTGAGTGAAAATTTGGGGTGTTTACAAAGTCTTAGATCCAAAGTGAAATTGTAGTCTGGATCCTAAAGAGGAATTGGATCTGAAGTCTGAGATCCAATATGAGTATTTGAATCCTGGATCCTAAAATGGATTTGGATTTAAAATCAGAAGATGAATCAGGAACTTTTAAAATTGAACTTGAAATTTAGAATTTGAATATACAAACAAATTTCAAAGTCAATTTAGACCTTGAATCTTCGAATTTGGAATTTGAGATGAAGATGGAAGGAATCTCAAAGTTAATTTGAACTTTGGATTTGATTTGGAATTTTTGAATATAAATGAATTTGGAATTTCAAAATTAAATTGAACTTTGAAATCTGATTTGAATATAAAATGAGTTTGAAATCTCAAAGTTAGATTGAACTTTGAGATTTGAAAATGAAATAGAATTTTGGAAATTGAAAGAATGAATTGGATTTGAGAAGGATTGAAGATAGATTGAGGAAGGTATTTACATTACTTGGAGTTTTTGAAAAAGAAATTTTGAAAATATGATGCAATTCTATCTTATATGATGAATGAATTTAAATTTTTGAAAATTGGATTCTTGAAAAGTTATTCCATTCTTTAAATGAATGAAAATAAGATTGAAAATGTAATACATCCTTGACTATGGTCATTGAATGTATTATATAATAATCTATATTTAAATTCAGGTGAAGAATGAAACACATTTGGTGCTTTTATAGAATTTAAAATAAAATTAACTCTCAATATACCCTGACTATGGCCATTGGTATATATTTTGAATTAAATTTAAGTTAAATTCTAATAAAAGGAGAAAACATTTAAGGAAATATGATGAATTTTGAAAATGGATCCAGTGTGGATCCGGTGTTATTTTGTAAAAGATAAAAACACTAAGTTTTATCCACACCCTGACTATGGCCATTGATGTGGATCATCAACTTAGGATTAATTTACCCTTTACGAAATGGTGCACGTGCCATTCGTGTTTCACCAATGTGAGAATTTTGAGGAAGGTCAAAAAAATGCATGAAAACAAACAATTCATGGTATTTACAATGCTCATTCATTCTATCTAAAACAGGAAATGTAAATTCTCATTAATATCTAACTATTACAATTCATAAAATCAAATTTACAACTTCAAATAATGGCCTTTTCCACAAGTTTCCTGCAAAAGACTTGATTAGTAGAAGAAAATAGAAGGAAATTGTATATATCATATGGATGTTGAAAGGGTTCATACATGATGAAAAGATGATGTATATGTGCATCTATATACATGTATGTATATGGGCATATATATCAATAACTTGGGAAAACATCTGGACATATATATATATATATATATATGGTATATACGTATATATGTATACACATGTGGGTATGGATGATGGTGAAAATGCAAAAGTATATGGAGATGGCAAATGAGCATGTAAACACAGCAGGGGATTGCCCCTGCGCCTATGTTAAGTGTTGGGGTTTATGAAAGACCAACCACAGCAGTGCCTTGGCACTGTTGCATAACAGTGCCGGGCACGGCTATGGATATATGACTTTGGCAGCAGTATATTGACACTACTGTAAATCTCTATGAAAGGCTACTGCTGTATGTGAAGATATATGCGGAATAAGAAGTACAGCAATGCGATACTGTAAGTAAGGTTTGAGATATGTGGGTGCTGTGCATAATGAAAAGGATGTTGTGAAAGAGGATTCTAGTAAATGCAGGTGGTGTGCAGGTGTTAGGAATTTACAGCAAACAAGGTGGATTGCTGAGGGTTTTGAGTGTTGAAGCACATATGCAACGTGTGTAGTGTTGGAAATGCTATACCTATGGGTGTAACATGATGCTCTGGGATGTTACCACTGTAGGTAAATGGAGAAGCAACATAGACAAAGCTGAAGGTGCAGCAAGATGGACTGCAACTGGGGTTATAATGGTGGGAAGCTAAAGTGATGGGTAACAAAGGGTGTATGTGCTGGAAATATAGGGGCAACACAACAGCGTTTTGCGCCACTGTGGGTGCCTTGGGACGATACTTGGAAGGTGGCCAGCATATACAAGGATGAGTAATGACTGTTCCAGGCATATGAAAGGCGGGTGCCTTTTGTACTATTGGGAGCACTAACCTGGGAAGAACAACAATGATTTGCTGGTGTTATGATAATGAATGTCATAATAGCAGATATGTAAATGGGTGATGCTACTAGTGTAGAGACAGTGTGGATGGCATTCACGGCAGGAATTTGATAGGTGCGAAAATGGGAAGTGTGATGATCCATGAACCACTGTGCAGGGTGGTAGCTATGAGAAAAAAAAAATGAAAGGTGAAGAATACCTGGGACCTTCAGGAGCTGGATGTTAGGAGCCATCAACTTCTCCTTTCAGAACTTGGTATGCATGACTATGAACAAGGTCAACCTCATACTAATACGAGGTGTGAGGTTATCTTGAAGGATCAGACCAGAGGGCAAATAGGAATCAGCTATAGTTGATTGCTATAAGACACAACAATCAATTCCAGTCCACAACCAAGTCCAGTATTGGCTGTAGGATGATTGAGCTCAAAGCGAAGCAGATGGTACGTCAATCATGATTTACTTTCTATTGGGATCTGAAATCCTTCCTTGATTGAACGCAGGCAAAGAAAAACAAAATTTCACTTATGCAGCTACAGCTCCCCAAGTCCGGTTGTGATGGTCATGTCATTTATTCCACCCACAGAGGGAAAATCAAATATATTTGCAATGTTCTATGATTGGTTTTAAATGCCCAGCATATTGATCTTCTGCTTAAATTTCACAACACTTTGCTGCAAAAACTAAAAGATCACAGCAATTCGTAAGCTGTGGTGAAGGCTCAAAACCCCACTGTTGATGCAAAATGACTTAAAGGCATCCCTTCAATATTTGGTGATGAGGATTCGAGAAATTTAAGCTGGAGGCTACTTATGACTACGCTGACTATTGTATTATTTGGAAACCAGTTTTGCTTAAAAAAAATGAAATGGCAATGACCAAATCTAACAGATTGAGGGATTCAAATGCCCTGTCAGCATCTAATGGTCTTGGACAACCTGTTTTGAATTTCCACTCATGACTATCGATGAATGTTGGACCAGCTTCGAGTCCATCTCAGATTGGTTCATTTCCAGTGCAGTAAAAGTATGTAACTAGTGCTTTCATACAGAACATAATGTCAACAACCTTAAGAACAGACCATCCGGTAACTATGGCTAGTCATCATTCAGCATGACCGAGTCATTTCTTCACAGAAGTTGTTATTACTAATAACAGCAGAATGGAAGGTAAATGTACAGTGAGATGCCCACCGCGAATGTAATAGGGTGCACGTGATGGGGTCTGATCTCTCATATCACACCTCTTTCCCAAGCAAGGGCCCGATGCTAAAAAAAAAAACTGTCCTGCCCAAATTTCCCATCAGCATGAGATTCTTCAAACCAGAATGGTGAAATAACAGTAGTAGAAGGAAAACAACATCCGTCAATCACCTAACTTGATATAAGTCCCAAAATAATTTGTATCTTATGCACAATGCACGATCCACATGCTTATGATTGTATGAATAAACCTATTTATGATTGTAAACATAACACTAACCGATAAATTTTGGGGTTATAGGACTGTACCTGGCACACTTTTGATCTTGGATTTTCCTTCCTCTAATGTGATTTTCTTCACCTGAGCATTTTCTGACTGTAAAAAAAAAAGGGCTGAAGCCATGACTATCAAATGACAATACTGGATCAGCAAGGTTCATTAGGAATTCAAGAGGGTTTGAATGATAAGAGCTCTAGCCTCTTAAATTTTGATGCTTCATGTGCGCCATGATGAGATGGACTCCCTCTGTGCATCGTTCCCTTCTACTGAAGTTCAGATTCTAAATCTGTCCATTAATTTACCTTATTCCTTTAGGCCTGACCTATATGAAGAGGTGACCGGCGATCTCTTGGGTGATGTCAATGAGGATAGAGGTGAGTAATTTACTTTGATGGCAACCATACAGAGACAACGAAAGAAAACAGATCGGATAAATAAAAAAAAAAAACAATCAAAATCGACATTAAACTGGGAGATAAATAAAATGAAGTGATATGCAGGAATAACCTTGTAACATCATGAGCATACAGGAACGCATAAAGGAAGTGAGCATATATTGAAATCATGAAAGGAACAAGGATCCTGTTAAGAAAAATAAATAAAAAAAATTGTTGGAATGATAGAATCATTCCTTTGCTATCGCATTTTTGTAGATCGGATTTGCTAGTAAGCAAACCGACGCTACAGAGATGCTCTAATAAAAAAAAAAACAGAGAAAAGATGATGGCATCTTGGCAAAGAGGAATAAACATCTAAAAAGCAAATAAAGCCCAAAAGAGATAGAAAAGTGAGCCGCTTACCTTTGATTTGCTGATGTTGCTAGATTCAAAGGTCCTACTGTAACTCAACGGGGAAATTGCAGGGAGGAAATGAAGAAGCCGAGAGGGGAAAGAGGATTGAGAGGAAGACGGAAGGAGGAGCGAATGGTGGGGTAGAAGACGGATCTGATGCTGGAAGAAGAGGGGTGCGGGGGTGAGACGCGGTGGTCCTTAGGGTTTCTTGAAGGCGGTTTATGTAGAGGGTGGAGGATCCTTCTGGAAAGGGGGAGCCTGCGGCTGATGGAGGCGTGAAGGAGAATCCGGTGGTTGAAGATAAGGGGTTGAGGGAAGGAGTTGTTGCAGATGGAGGGTAGGCAAGAGAGAAGGGAGCGTGCGGGAGATGGCCGTTTTCCCCTTTCTCAAATTTCCAAAAGAAGGATTCTCTCTTTTTAAGATTCTTGTAAAATGGCTCAAAATGAGTTTTTTGGCAAAATCTTCAAAAATTATTTATTTTTCTCATAGTTTTTCCCTAATGTTTTTTTTTTTTGGTTTTTTGCATGATTTTTCCATTTTTTTGTATTTTTGGAACAGAATCTAAGTTTTTTTCACGAAAACAAAGATTAAACACTAATTTTTTTGTATTTTTCTGAGAAATATTTACAAGAGTATTTTTCTGAGAATTTCAGAGCATTTTGGGGAAATTTCTTCAGAAGAATGGGTTTGGATCCAAGTTTTGAGAAAACATTCGAGTTTTAAACCTCGATTTGAGGACTATAATACGATGGATCCAAACGGATACCGGACGAAGTGTCTGAGCCTTTCAAAAAGTTATTTTTGATAATTTTGAGAATTTGATCTAAAATTGGATAATGAAGCTCAGATTCGGATTTTGATGTAGATCCGGATCCGAAATTGAGCCAGATATGTAAAATGAATTTAATTTTAACAAAATTTGAGAAATACAATGGAATTTAGATTTAAAATCGACTCAATTCCCCAAAAGATGGGGGAAAAGGGCAAAAAGGGGATATTTACAACATTTTGAAAAATTTGGGGTGTTCACAGATGCCCCTCTTTGCTACTAAGCCGGTTGAAAGCCGAGCTTAGTGGCAAAGAAACACTCCAAATTTTGAAAAATATTTCAGTTAGCCAACCTGAACTGGGTGTGGAAGAATTTATTTTTAAAACACGACTTTTCAGGCTTAAAACCTTATCCTGAATGGTCCTGGAGGGATGAAATCCTTCGACAAAGATATGACTAAATGATAGAAATGAGGAAATCGTGATGGGTCTTTGGGTGAAGATCCCAAAATAGTGAAAGATCAGAATTTTGATCAAGTCTCATGGGTAAGACAAGATCAGCCTTTTGAAATGACTCAGGTTTAGCCCTTAACCTGGATGGGACGAAGATAGATCAAGGTAATTTGGATGGGGAAAGGAAACATAAACGGACCTCGATGGGACATTTTGAGGGAAATGCCTCATGAGATGAAACTCAAGGACGATCATTTCCTGGATGGATGTACAAAGAGCACGGATTCTTTTGTGGGGAAAACCATGATGGGATGGGAAGGATTACCTCGTCTAAACGAGGCTCAGGTTTAACCCAAACCTGAAAGGAAGGTACCTCGCGGAGCGAGGTTCAGGCTTTATCCCTATCCTGAAAGGGACGACCATACAGAATCTTCGAGTGAAGAAACCGTGATGGGACAACAAATGCATCGCCGAAGCGAGATTCAGGTTTAACCCTTGACCTGAGTGGGAGATGATACGGAATCTTCGGATGAAGAAACCGTGATGAAACCTTCAAAATTTGGACGAACAAATC
The DNA here is from genome assembly GCF_984573655.1 of Nuphar pumila. Classification (NCBI taxonomy): domain Eukaryota; kingdom Viridiplantae; phylum Streptophyta; class Magnoliopsida; order Nymphaeales; family Nymphaeaceae; genus Nuphar; species Nuphar pumila. Next base: position 43,528,994 of record NC_143261.1, read on the forward strand.
CGAAAGGGGTTTGCGAGAAGAGAAAAACAAGGGATTCCCTAAAGCTTGGAAAGGGGATGATTTTGGGCGCCTCATTGCTGAGACTAAAATCAGCTTTCTAAAAAATAGACGACCTCTCGCGAAAGGTTTTGGTGGTACCTCGAGGAGCGAGGTAACAGGTTTAATCCTTGGCCTGAATGGATACAGAATCCTCGAGGAGCGAGGAAACGGTGATGGGACTAGAAAGGATATCTAGTCAGAATGGGACTCAGGTTTAACCCTAACCTGAATGGAAGGTACCTCGTGGAGCGAGGTTCAGGCTTAACCCTTAACCTGAAAGGGACGACCATACGGAATCCTCGGATGAAGAAACCATAATGTGACCTTCGAAATTTGGACGAACAAATCCAGAAGGGGTTTGCGAGAAGAGAAAATCAAGGGATTCCCTAAAGCTTGGAAAAGGGATGATCTTGGGCGCCTCATTGCTGAGACTAAAATCAGCTTTCTAAAAACAGACGACCTCTCGCAGAAGGTTTTTGGGTTACACCTCGAGGAGCGAGGTGACAGGTTTAATCCTTAGCCTGAATGGATACAGAATCCTCGAGGAGCGAGGAAAACTATGATGGGCCTCTATACTTTGCACAACAAGTCCAAGAGGGGTCTTTGCAAAAGGATGAAAATGGGGGTCCCTAAAGCTTGAAAAGGGGTTGTTCTTGGGCGCCTCATTGCTGAGACTGAAAATAGCTTTTGACAATAACAGATCTTTTGCAAAAAGTTCAGGTTTTACCCTTATCCTGAGCGGGAACTGTCCATCTAGTCGGAAATGGGACTCAGGTTTAACCCTAACGTGAACGGAAGGTACCTCGTGGAGCGAGGTTCAGGCTTAACCCTTAACCTGAAAGGGACGACCATACGAAATCCTCGAATGAAGAAACCATGATGGGACGTTCAGAATTTGGATGAACAAATCCGAAAGGGGTCTGCGAGAAGAGAAAATCAAGGGATTCCCTAAAGCTTGGAAAGGGGATGATCTTGGGCGCCTCATTGCTGAGACTAAAATCAGCTTTCTAAAAACAGACGACCTCTCGCAGAAGGTTCGGGTGGTACCTCGAGGAGCGAGGTAACAGGTTTAATCCTTAGCCTGAATGGATACAGAATCCTCGAGGAGCGAGGAAAACTGTGATGGGCCTCTAGACTTTGCACAACAAGTCCCAAAGGGGTTTTGCAAAAGGATAAAAATGGGGGTCCCTAAAGCTTGAAAAGGGATTGTTCTTGGGTGCCTCATTGCTGAGACTGAAAATAGCTTTTGACAATAACAGATCTTTTGCAAAAAGTTCAGGTTTAATCCCTTATCCTGAGCGGGAACTGTCTATGGCGGGACAGTGGGGAGCATAAGGAAGTATGCGAATCTGAGAGCGCTCAGATCAGACGGAAGGAAAGGACCTTTCGGTCCTAAGGAGGGATGACGTCAGGATACGTCAAAACGATCCTCAAGTTCATACTTCATGTTGGGATAACTAGAAAATATTGCCAATAAGATGTCAAAAATTGTAGTTGATAAAGAATGATTGAATTGTGCTCATGTGTGAAAATATCACCTCTTTCTACCTAGAGTATTAGCTTCAATTTGGGCTAACTCTGTAGAACTTAAGAATCAATTTCAAATTTGTTGCTGTTGAGTTTCTTTAAGGAAGATATCAATTTCCTTGACATGAAAAGAGAGGAAAACATTCTTAGCTTCATAAAAGCAATTAAGTGAAAAGACATTGACAAAGAATTTCACATAGATAAAAGATGATTCTTGACAGTTTCGGGTAGTTTGATATCCTGGGCATTTCCCATGATGATCTGTTTGCACTCTTTTGAATCATGGATCTTTTCTGGGTTCTTTTACATCCTCCTTCATTTTGGAGATGTCCTGACTTTTCTCTCTTTTTCGAGGAAGGGTACGTCACAAACTCCTTCATCTTGGAGATGATCCGATCCTTCTTTTTCTTTCTCCGAAATTATGACATCGGTTCTTGGGTTGAAATCTCTAAATGGTAGCAGAAATCAAATATCTTTTAGGGTTTGTCGGTAGGTTCATCGCATCCGCCTTCATCTCGATGGTGATCCGAACTTTCCCTGGAAGGATCCGTCACAAACTTCGTCATCTTGGAGATGTTTCAAATCTTCTTTGGCCCCGGGGGTCCACTCGCTTAATTCGCCTTCATCTTGACGACAATTGAGAGATCCCTTTTGCGGATATTTGATTGCAGCTTAGCTTGGATGACTGAGGATATATGGATCGGGTAGGTTCTTTTTACTGCCCAGGATATTTCCACTGTCTTACCGCCAAAATAATAATCTTTAAGAATGCGCCACAGCTATGATCAATATCAGTTCACTTATGGCTTTTCAACATCATTGAATTTTCCTTTGCCGGTCATATCAAAGATTTTTCTTCAACCTCTTGGTTGACCAACAGAAAAAACTTGAATTTAGCTCTTATTTCGCAAGAGTCTTGCTCTTTTGAAAATGATACTGAAGATAGTTTGAGATAATTCTTTGTGCGATGAAAGCTTTGAGATCAACAATGACTTTTGATAGCAAATTGGCAACGTATTCTAGAAATCCTCGATGAATGAAATCACTTGATATTGAATCGACACGTCCATGACAAAATTCTCTTATCTTTTACCCCAAAAGAGAGACTCAGGCTTAAGCCCTTACCTGAATGAGAAGTTGGAAATACTCCTCTCTTCTCTGAAAGAGGAGGTGTTTGCAAAACGGAACTTTCGAAGAGAAATTAAGTTTTCGTCAAAACTCCCTATCTCTAGGCTTCTCTTATGGAAAGGCGGCCGAAAAACAAAGTTGAGAAAGTATCACAGAGGAATGAGTCCATCACACTCTCCCTAGAAGAGGGTCCTCTGTGAAGGGGTTGGCCAAAGATGATAAAAACAGGGGCCACAAAAGAAACGAGCTTCCGTCGAAGCTCTCCCTAGAAAAAGGGTTCTCTTGTGTAAAGTTGGTTGTTGTTTTGCAAACTGTTCGCGAAGAAAACGAGTCCCTTCAAACTCTCCCTGGCAGAGGGTTCTCGCGAACTGAAGATGGTTGCATGCGAAAGGAACAAGCTCCCTCGAACTCTCCCTGAAGAAAGTCCTTCGCAAGAAAAGATAGATTTTTGATGAAATGATAACCCGAAGGTTGAAATTTGAGAATTTATAGCTTGAAATGATGATGTTTGGTTAGCACAAAGGCTGAACCTGGAGAGCTAACTGATTAGTCAGCCAAACACTAGCGCAAGCGCTAGATGCACCAGCACGAGCACTGGATTTTAAAAAGAAAGCCCCAGTACGAGCGCTGGGTTTTGAAAAATGCACACCAGTACGAGCACTGGATTTTCGAAATGCACACCAGCACGAGTACTGGGTTTTCGAAATGCACACCAGTACGAGCACCGGGTTTTCAAAATGCACACCAGTACGAGCACCGGGTTTTCGAAATGCACATCAGCATGAGCACTGGATGGTTCAATAGGAGAATTTGAAAATGAGACCGACATTCAAAGATACTTGAGAATTAAGCGAGAATGATTGCCGGTGTTTCAGGATTATCCCTTATCCTGAAGGGGAAGAAATGAGTGAATGTGAAAACTCGAATTCACAATAATTTGTCCAATACGAGCATTGGAAGAAGGAGGTTCAAGTCAGAACTTGAGACTTCAAAATAAAAGGAAAAACCCGAGTCGGAACCCGGATCTTTAAAACAATGATAAAAATGGGGAATCCGAGTTTCAAAAAACTCGAGTCTTCAAGGGTACGATCGATTCCAACACGAGCGTTGAATCCGATAGGAAGTCCGAGTCGGAACTCGAGACTTCAAACGATATATAAAAAGGGAAAACCCGAGTCGGAACCCGGATCTTCAAAATAATGATAAAAATGGAAGAACCCGAGTTTTGAACAACTCGAATCTTCAAGGGTACGATCGGTTCCAACACGAGCGTTGAATCCGATAGGAAGTCTGAGTCGGAACTCGAGACTTCAAACGGTATATAAAATGGGAAAACTCGAGTCGGAACCCGGATCTTCAAAATAATGATAAAAATGGAAGAACCCGAGTTTTGAAAAACTCGAATCTTCAAGGGTACGATCGGTTCCAACACGAGCGTTGAATCCGATAGGAAGTTCGAGTCGGAACTCAAAACTTCAAATGATATATAAATATGAAAAGGGAAGACCCGAGTCGGAACCCGGATCTTTAAAAATAATGATAAAAATGGAAGAACCCGAGTTTTGAAAAACTCGAATCTTCAAGGGTACGATCGGTTCCAACACGAACGTTGAATCCGATAGGAAGTTCGAGTCGGAACTCGAAACTTCAAATGATATATAAATATGAAAAGGGAAGACCCGAGTTGGAACCCGGATCTTTAAAAATAATGATAAAAATGGAAGAACCCGAGTTTTGAAAAACTCGAATCTTCAAGGGTACGATCGGTTCCAACACGAGCGTTGAATCCGATAGGAAGTTTGAGTCGGAACTCGAAACTTCAAATGATATATATAAATATAAAAAGGGAAAACCCGAGTCGGAACCCGGATCTTTAAAAATAAAAATGAAAACAAAAAACAAAAACAAAAACCTGAGTCGGAACTCAGACGGGAAGGAAATAATTTCTACCCAAGAGTCGGAACTTGAAGGATTGACAGAAGCATGAGTAGATTTTGATGATGAAGATGAGGGATTTATTTGAGATCCTAGACCCAAGATGGCCTAAGGTTCGAACGGCTTCAGGATCTCCTCCTATCCTAAAGGAGTATGGAATAAAATTTTATGAGAATTGAAGAATTTTTTTGGGGGAATAATCCAGATTTATCCCTTAATTTGAAGAAGAATAAAATTTATAAACATGGAGAGGAATTTAAATAGATTTATTTGGAAATTTGTTTTTGGAAAAGGATTCTCACGGGTAGCAACGATGCTCCTATGAGGGGTATCAGGATTATCCCTTATCCTGACTGGGAAAAGAATAGAATTTAAGAAAAATTTAAATGAAGAGAAATTGATATAAATTTAGAAAATCAAATGAAGGTTGATAAAACTTGTTATTTACAAAAGAATCCTCATAGGTAGCACTATCGCTCCTGCGAGAGGTTTCAGGATTATCCCTTATCTTGAATGGAAAGAAGAATATAATTTAAAGAGTTTTAATGAAGAGAAACTGATATAAATCTAGAAAATCAACAAAGATTAATAAAACTTGTATTTACAAAAGAATCCTCATAGGTAGCGTCGTGGCTCCTACGAGGGGTTTCAGGATTATCCTTTATCCTGAATGGGAGCACCTCGGACAACGAGGGTCAGGTTTTTCCCTTAACCTGAAAGGGCAGCACCTCGGACAACGAGGGCCAGGTTTATCCCTTAACCTGAAAGGGGTAAAAAAAGAAAGATTTAGAAAATACCTCATGGGAAAGAGGCATCAGGTTTATCCCTTAACCTGAAAGGGTTTTTAAGAATAAAAATTGATAGAATTTAATGAAATTGATGAAAACTTGACAAAAAATTGATAAAGATAATAAACTGACGAAAATTTGATTAAATTGAAGATGAAATGAATGCAACTAATAAAGATAATAATATTAACTGAAAAATTGAGAAGATTTTTTTTTAAAAAGAGTTTGTCTGATCCTGCCTGCACGCGGGATCTTTAAAGGAAAATGTTTATTTAAGTGAAACATCATTTTTGGGAAGAAAATCCACCGTAAGAAGAATGATCAGTGCGAGGACTGATCCTTCAAATCAACATGAGAGATCATCATGAGGGTCAATTTTTGAAGAAAATGGTTTGAAATCTAATTTTCGAAAAAGAATATCAATAGTAGATCTGATTTCTGAAAGTAATAGTTCGAAACTGATAATAAGATCAATACAAGGGTTGATCTTTGAAGGTAATGCTTAAAAACCAATCTTGGAAGATAAGACCAACACAGGATCGATCTTTGAACATAATGATTTAAAACCCATTTTTGGAAGATAAGACCAATGCAATGATTGATCTTTGAATATGATGATTTATAACCCATTTTAAAAGATAAGGAACAACGCCAGGGTTGATCCTTAAATGCAATGGCTCAAAAAAAATCTATTTTGGAAAACATGATCAACACGAGGGTTGATTGCCAATGCAATGGTTCGAAAACCTATTTTTGAAGATATGATCAACATGAGGGTTCATTTTTGACAAAGGTCGGGCCAAAGAACATTTGAACTCCTTGATCATAACAAAGATTTTCAAAATTTCATGATTTTTTTGAAAAGCCCTCATAGGTAATATCATTTCTCTCATGAATGATGTCAGGATTGTCCCGCATTCTGGAAAGAACAGGAATTTAAATGCCCCAGTATGGCAAAAGAAGGAAGTATTTAGATATCAAAAGATATAAAGAAAACTTGACATTTCCATAAGCAAAGTTTTGGTGACAAAACTGAATATTTACAAGAACTTTTTTTAAAAAAAAAGGAAAAGATCTGTAGAAGGCCGAGCTGACTTGCCCCTACAAGATGACTGACAAAAAGAGACGAAAGCAGGAAACTTTGGCTTTATCGATTCTTCAGGTGATCCGGAAGAGTCTAGGTTGGAACTGCAGATTGCTCCCCTCCTTCATCTGGTACCAAAATTTCTTTGTCGATGAAATCCTGTATGATGTTTTTGAGGATGAAGCAATGCTCTGTATCGTGCCCCCTTACTTGATGAAATTTGCAAAAACACTCTTTCCATTTTCCCATGGTGACTGAAGGATCAACTCCCCTGGGAAGCTTGATCATATCTTCCGTGAGCAGGTATTCGAGAACCTCCTCGACTGGCTGACCTAAAGGGGAAAATTGGCGATCATAACTCCAGCCAACATGCTTTGTCTCCTTTGGCTTGCCTGATTTTTGTCGAGAGCCGTCCCTTTCCTGAGAGTTAGACTGAGCATGCTTGGTTAGGGGAATCGGGCATGACAATCGCATTATTTTCCCGTGAGAAGAAATAAACAATTTAGAATATGATTAAAAGGACATCTCTTGATGAAAGAGATTTCTGTTACAAAATAGATTTAGAAGATATGTAGAAGAAAATTTTAGAATAATGCATGGTAAACTTTGAAAAGTTGGAAAAATTGCAGGCAGGATCAGAAAAGAATTTAAAGAAATCAAGAAAAGAAGAAGAAAAAAGGATACACCTGGGGTTTTAAAAGAGGAAATTTTAAATAATATATACCCAGGGTTTTAGAAAATATAAGAAAGATATAAAGTATCACACAATCACAGATATACAAACAAGGATGTACAAACAGCACTCCCTAAAGCTGACTCTATATGTAATATTTGAAATGGCTGATAGGACCTTAATCCTAACTCTAAGATTTAGATCATCTGATTCCAATCACGGTATGCCGATATACTCAAGCCGAAGCTCGAAGTACGTGGCATATAAGATATTTCTCCGGTTCTAAGGTAAGGGCTTCCCAACATCCTTGAGCACCTACCGATATACCTCGAACTATGGCCCTTAGGTACGTGGTAGGGGGGCGCGAACACAAATAAGTGGTCCAGTTGTGAGGCTCTCTCCCGAACTATGGTTCAGTGAGACAGCCCAGCAACGTGAAGATTGGGACAATATAGGTAGGGATGTTTTCAAAATATGATCAACATGCAGATAAAACCAGAAGGCTCTAATGCAAGTCCTAAAGAGATAGATTTAAATAAAGAGAAGCATACACTTGCATACATTGTTTTGCATTCAATCCCTAAAATTGAGGAGAGTTGTATTTAAGACCTAAGTCTAATGTGAACATGGAATATTCTCCTCAATATGGTCCTACCAAACCATACTTAGATCCTATATGCAATGATGTCAGCTTAGGACAGAGTCTAGGCTCCTAAGGTTTGCATGGAAAATGTAGCTGACATATGTTAGAATAAAGACTTAGATTATATAAAAGCAAAGCAAAGGCATAGATTCAACCGGACGAAGACGAGTCCCATCTCGGTCGCCAAAACTGTGATCATCGCAAAATTTTTCCTATTCTCTTGTTGTTTCTCTCTCTTCCTTCTCTTTTCCTTTTCTAACCTCTATTTTCCTCCTTTTTGAAAGGAGAAGAATAAAAGGCAGAAAAGAAAGAGAGAAGAGAAAAGAAAGAAAGAGAGAGAGAAGAAGAACTCTTTTGCGGGTTTTCACTTGACCTTGATTTGAAAATATTTAGAAAATAACTCGCCTCCGTTTTGAAAATATTTGCGGGAAAAATGGAGAGACGGGATTTGCTCATCGGTACGAGGTTCGACTGTTCCTGGCGCCTTTACAAGGGGTAATCGAACCAAGGATCAAATCTATGCCCTTTTGCTTTGCCTAAATATGATCTAAGGATTTATTCTAACTCTAAATGCACAAAGAAAGATGCTTGTGCAATGCAAAAATGTATGCTCCTTTTGAAAATTGATTTGGAAATTTCCAAGTATTCTGAGATGAACTTGGGAAGGAAGTGAAGGAATGATTGAATCTAACTTAGAACTTGGGATAGATCAGAGAAGTTCTAAGTTTTTTTGAAGTAAATTTGGAAGAATAAATCTTGATTTTGAGAAAGAATAACTTGAAGCTTTTGAAAATGAAAGGAAAATGAAGTTTCAAAGTCGGAAATGGACTTTGAATTTTGAACTTGAATTTAGGAAAGGAAATGAATACTTGAGATGGAATTAAATCTAGATTTTGAAGTTTGAATTTGGAATGGACTGAGAAAATCAAATGGTATTTAAGAATAGAAATGGATTTAAGAGATTCAGATTAGATCTGAAAATAAATTGAAATCTGGAGTTGGAATTGGATTCTGGATCCTAAACAGAATGGGATCCGAGATTTGGAATCCAAGATGGACTTTGGGTTTTGGATCCTGAAGTGGAGTGGATTTGGAGTCTGAGATCCAAATGTAGAGTTGGGTTCTGGATCCTAAGATAGATTGTGGATCTGAAGTCTGAGATCCAATGTAGAGTTGGGTTCTGGATCCTAAGATAGATTGTGGATCTGAAGTCTGAGATCCAATATAGAGTTGGACTCTGGATCCTAAGATGGATTTGGATCTGAAGTCTGAGATCCAATGTAGAGTTGGGTTCTGGATCCTAAGATAGATTGTGGATCTGAAGTATGAGATCCAATGTAGAGTTGGACTCTGGATCCTAAGATGGATTTGGATCTGAAGTCTGAGATTCAAGGTGAGATTGGATTCTGGATCCTAAGATGGTTTTGGATCTGAAGTCTTAGATCCAAAGTGAAATTGTAGTCTGGATCCTAAAGAGGAATTGGATCTGAAGTCTGAGATCCAATATGAGTATTTGAATCCTGGATCCTAAAATGGATTTGGATTTAAATTCAGAAGATGAATCAGGAACTTTTAAAATTGAACTTGAAATTTAGAATTTGAATATACAAACGAATTTCAAAGTCAATTTAGACCTTGAATCTTCGAATTTGGACTTTGAGATGAAGATGGAAGGAATCTCAAAGTTAATTTGAACTTTGGATTTGATTTGGAATTTTTGAATATAAATGAATTTGGAATTTCAAAATTAAATTGAACTTTGAAATCTGATTTGAATATAAAATGAGTTTGAAATCTCAAAGTTAGATTGAACTTTGAGATTTGAAAATGAAATAGAATTTTGGAAATTGAAAGAATGAATTGGATTTGAGAAGGATTGAAGATAGATTGAGGAAGGTATTTACATTACTTGGAGTTTTTGAAAAAGACATTTTGAAAATATGATGCAATTCTATCTTATATGATGAATGAATTTAAATTTTTGAAAATTGGATTTTTGAAAAGTTATTCCATTCTTTAAATGAATGAAAATAAGATTGAAAATGTAATACATCCTTGACTATGGTCATTGAATGTATTATATAATAATCTATATTTAAATTTAGGTGAAGAATGAAACACATTTGGTGCTTTTATAGAATTTAAAATAAAATTAACTCTCAATATACCCTGACTATGGCCATTGGTATATATTTTGAATTAATTTTAAGTTAAATTCTAATAAAAGGAGAAAACATTTAAGGAAATATGATGAATTTTGAAAATGGATCCAGTGTGGATCCGGTGTTATTTTGTAAAAGATAAAAACACTAAGTTTTATCCACACCCTGACTATGGCCATTGATGTGGATCATCAACTTAGGATTAATTTACCCTTTACGAAATGGTGCACGTGCCATTCGTGTTTCACCAATGTGAGAATTTTGAGGAAGGTCAAAAAAATGCATGAAAACAAACAATTCATGGTATTTACAATGCTCATTCATTCTATCTAAAACAGGAAATGTAAATTCTCATTAATATCTAACTATTACAATTCATAAAATCAAATTTACAACTTCAAATAATGGCCTTTTCCACAAGTTTCCTGCAAAAGACTTGATTAGTAGAAGAAAATAGAAGGAAATTGTATATATCATATGGATGTTGAAAGGGTTCATACATGATGAAAAGATGATGTATATGTGCATCTATATACATGTATGTATATGGGCATATATATCAATAACTTGGGAAAACATCTGGACATATATATATATATATATATGGTATATACGTATATATGTATACACATGTGGGTATGGATGATGGTGAAAATGCAAAAGTATATGGAGATGGCAAATGAGCATGTAAACACAGCAGGGGATTGCCCCTGCGCCTATGTTAAGTGTTGGGGTTTATGAAAGATCAACCACAGTAGTGCCTTGGCACTGTTGCATAACAGTGCCGGGCACGGCTATGGATATATGACTTTGGCAGCAGTATATTGACACTACTGTAAATCTCTATGAAAGGCTACTGCTGTATGTGAAGATATATGCGGAATAAGAAGTACAGCAATGCGATACTGTAAGTAAGGTTTGAGATATGTGGGTGCTGTGCATAATGAAAAGGATGTTGTGAAAGAGGATTCTAGTAAATGCAGGTGGTGTGCAGGTGTTAGGAATTTACAGCAAACAAGGTGGATTGCTGAGGGTTTTGAGTGTTGAAGCACATATGCAACGTGTGTAGTGTTGGAAATGCTATACCTATGGGTGTAACATGATGCTCTGGGATGTTACCACTGTAGGTAAATGGAGAAGCAACATAGACAAAGCTGAAGGTGCAGCAAGATGGACTGCAACTGGGGTTATAATGGTGGGAAGCTAAAGTGATGGGTAACAAAGGGTGTATGTGCTGGAAATATAGGGGCAACACAACAGCGTTTTGCGCCACTGTGGGTGCCTTGGGACGATACTTGGAAGGTGGCCAGCATATACAAGGATGAGTAATGACTGTTCCAGGCATATGAAAGGCGGGTGCCTTTTGTACTATTGGCAGCACTAACCTGGGAAGAACAACAATGATCTGCTGGTGTTATGATAATGAATGTCATAATAGCAGATATGTAAATGGGTGATGCTACTAGTGTAGAGACAGTGTGGATGGCATTCACGGTAGGAATTTGATAGGTGCGAAAATGGGAAGTGTGATGATCCATGAACCACTGTGCAGGGTGGTAGCTATGAGAAAAAAAAAAATGAAAGGTGAAGAATACCTGAGACCTTCAGGAGCTGGATGTTAGGAGCCGTCAACTTCTCCTTTCAGAACTTGGTATGCATGACTATGAACAAGGTCAACCTCATACTAATACGAGGTGTGAGGTTATCTTGAAGGATCAGACCAGAGGGCAAATAGGAATCAGCTATAGTTGATTGCTATAAGACACAACAATCAATTCCAGTCCACAACCAAGTCCAGTATTGGCTGCAGGATGATTGAGCTCAAAGCGAAGCAGATGGTACGTCAATCATGATTTACTTTCTATTGGGATCTGAAATCCTTCCTTGATTGAACGCAGGCAAAGAAAAACAAAATTTCACTTATGCAGCTACAGCTCCCCAAGTCCGGTTGTGATGGTCATGTCATTTATTCCACCCACAGAGGGAAAATCAAATATATTTGCAATGTTCTATGATTGGTTTTAAATGCCCAGCATATTGATCTCCTGCTTAAATTTCACAACACTTTGCTGCAAAAACTAAAAGATCACAGCAATTCGTAAGCTGTGGTGAAGGCTCAAAACCCCACTGTTGATGCAAAATGACTTAAAGGCATCCCTTCAATATTTGGTGATGAGGATTCGAGAAATTTAAGCTGGAGGCTACTTATGACTAAGCTGACTGTTGTATTATTTGGAAACCAGTTTTGCTTAAGAAAAATGAAATGGCAATGACCAAATCTAATAGATTGAGGGATTCAAATGCCCTGTCAGCATCTAATGGTCTTGGACAACCTGTTTTGAATTTCCACTCATGACTATCGATGAATGTTGGACCAGCTTCGAGTCCATCTCAGATTGGTTCATTTCCGGTGCAGTAAAAGTATGTAACTAGTGCTTTCATACAGAGCATAATGTCAACAACCTTAAGAACAGACCATCCGGTAACTATGGCTAGTCATCATTCAACATGACCGAGTCATTTCTTCACAGAAGTTGTTATTACTAATAACAGCAGAATGGAAGGTAAATGTACAGTGAGATGCCCACCGCGAATGTAATAGGGTGCACGTGATGGGGTCTGATCTCTCATATCACACCTCTTTCCCAAGCAAGGGACTGATGCTAAAAAAAAAAACTGTCCTGCCCAAATTTCCCATCAGCATGAGATTCTTCAAACCAGAATGGTGAAATAACAGTAGTAGAAGGAAAACAACATCCGTCAATCACCTAACTTGATATAAGTCCAAAAATAATTTGTATCTTATGCACAATGCACGATCCACATGCTTATGATTGTATGAATAAACCTATTTATGATTGTAAACATAACACTAACCGATAAATTTTGGGGTTATAGGACTGTACCTGGCGCACTTTTGATCTTGGATTTTCCTTCCTCCAATGTGATTTTCTTCACCTGAGCATTTTCTGACTGTAAAAAAAAAGGGCTGAAGCCATGACTATCAAATGACAATACTGGATCAGCAAGGTTCATTAGGAATTCAAGAGGGTTTGAATGATAAGAGCTCGAGCCTCTTAAATTTTGATGCTTCATGTCCGCCATGATGAGATGGACTCCCTCTGTGCATCGTTCCCTTCTACTGAAGTTCAGATTCTAAATCTGTCCATTAATTTACCTTATTCCTTTAGGCCTGACCTATATGAAGAGGTGACCGGCGATCTCTTGGGTGATGTCAATGAGGATAGAGTTGAGTAATTTACTTTGATGGCAACCATACAGAGACAACGAAAGAAAACAGATCGGATAAAAAAAAAAAAAAACAATCAAAATCGACATTAAACTGGGAGATAAATAAAATGAAGTGATATGCAAGAATAACCTTATAACATCATGAGCATACATGAACGCATAAAGGAAGTGAGCATATATTGAAATCATGAAAGGAACAAGGATCCTGTTAAGAAAAATAAATAAAAAAATTTGTTGGAATGATAGAATCATTCCTTTGCTATCGCATTTTTGTAGATCGGATTTGCTAGTAAGCAAACCGACGCTACAGAGATGCTCTAATAAAAAAAAAACAGAGAAAAGATGATGGCATCTTGGCAAAGAGGAATAAACATCTAAAAAGCAAATAAAGCCCAAAAGAGATAGAAAAGTGAGCCGCTTACCTTCGATTTGCTGATGTTGCTAGATTCAAAGGTCCTACTGTAACTCAACGGGGAAATTGCAGGGAGGAAATGAAGAAGCCGAGAGGGGAAAGCGGATTGAGAGGAAGACGGAAGGAGGAGCGAATGGTGGGGTAGAAGACGGATCTGATGCTGGAAGAAGAGGGGTGCGGGGGTGAGACGCGGTGGTCCTTAGGGTTTCTTGAAGGCGGTTTATGTAGAGGGTGGAGGATCCTTCTGGAAAGGGGGAGCCTGCGGCTGATGGAGGCGTGAAGGAGAATCCGGTGGTTGAAGATGAGGGGTTGAGGGAAGAAGGAGTTGTTGCAGATGGAGGGTAGGCAAGAGAGAAGGGAGCGTGCGGGAGATGGCCGTTTTCCCCTTTCTCAAATTTCCAAAAGAAGGATTCTCTCTTTTTAAGATTCTTGTAAAATGGCTCAAAATGAGGTTTTTGGCAAAATCTTTAAAAATTATTTATTTTTCTCATAGTTTTTCCCTAATGTTTTTTTTTTTTTGGTTTTTTGCATGATTTTTCCATTTTTTTGTATTTTTGGAACAGAATCTAAGTTTTTTACACGAAAACAAAGATTAAACACTAATTTTTTTGTATTTTTCTGAGAAATATTTACAAGAGTATTTTTCTGAGAATTTCAGAGCATTTTGGGGAAATTTCTTCAAAAGAATGGGTTTGGATCCAAGTTTTGAGAAAACATTCGAGTTTTAAACCTCGATTTGAGGACTATAATACGATGGATCCAAACGGATACCGGATGAAGTGTCTGAGCCTTTCAAAAAGTTATTTTTGATAATTTTGAGAATTTGATCTAAAATTGGATAATGAAGCTCAAATTCGGATTTTGATGTAGATCCGGATGCGAAATTGAGCCAGATATGTAAAATGAATTTAATTTTAACAAAATTTGAGAAATATAATGGAATTTAGATTTAAAATCGACTCAATTCCCCAAAAGATGGGGGAAAAGGGCAAAAAGGGGATATTTACAACATTTTGAAAATTTTGGGGTGTTCACAATAAGGATGTGAAGAAATGATTGAATCTAACTTAGAACTTGAGATAGATCAGGGAATTTCTAAGTCTTTGAAGTAAATCGGAGTTGAAAGAGTAAATCTTTGACTTATAGAAAGAATGATTTAAAGCTTTGAAAATGAAAGAAGATGAAGTTTTAAAGTCAGAAGTGAACTTTGAATTTAATCATGGATTTTAGAAGAAAAGATAAGATTTGAAAAATGGAATTGATTTTAAGATCTGGAATTTGGAATGAATCTGGGAAATACCAATGATATAGAAATGAATTTAAGAAAATCTAACCATGATCTGTAAATGGATCTATCTTTGAGATCTGGAATATAATTGGCTTTGAATTTTAAAAAATAGAACCTGATTTGAAACATGGATTTCAAGATGGAAATTGAATTCAAAGTTTGAATGGATCCGAGATTTGAGATGGATTTTGGATCTGAGATCCAAGATGGTTTTGAATTCTGGATCCTAAAATGGGTTTGGATCTGAAGTCTGAGACCCAAAAGTGGAGAATGGATTCCGGATCCTAAAACGGATTTGGATCGGAAATCTGAGATCCAAGATGGAAGTTGAGTTTTGGATCCTAAAATAGATTTGGATCTGAAGTCTAAGATCTAAAGTGAAATTGGAGTCTGGATCCTAAAGGAGAATTGGATCTGAAGTCTGAGATCCAAAAGTGGAATTGGACTCTGGATCCTAAAGAGGAATTGGATCTGAAGTCCGAGATCCAATATAAGAGTTTGAATCCTGGATCCTAAAGAGGAGTTGGATCTGAAGTCTGAGATCCCATATGAGTGTTGAATCCTGGATCCTAAAAGTGGATTTGGAGTTAACTCAGAAGATGAATGAAGAATTTCCAAATTTTGAATTGAACTTGAAAAATGAAGTTTAGAATTTGAATATACAAATGAATTTCCAAGTCAATTTGTTCTTTGGATTTGGGACTTGAATTCGAATTTTAGAAGGTGAATCAAGGACCTCAAAGTTAAATTGAACTTTGAGTTGGATTCGAGGGAGTTGGAGTTTCAAAGTCAAATTGAACCTTGAAATTTGATTTGATTTTGAATATAAAATGAATTTGAAATCTCAAAGTTTAAATTGAACTTTGAGATTGAAAAATGAAATAGGATTTGAAAAATTGAAAGGATGAATTGGATTTTACAGAGATTTGAAGATTGATTGAAGAAGATATTAATATTACTTGGAGTTTTTGAAAAAGGAATTTTGAAAATATGATGCAATTCTGTTCTATATGATGAATGAATTTAAAGAATTTTGAATTTAGATTTTGAAAAGCTATCTTATTCTTGAACTGAATTAAAATAAGATTGAAGATATAATACATCCCTGACTATTGTCATTGAATGTATTATATAATAATCTATATTTAAATTCAGGTGAAGAATAAAACACATTTGGTGCTTTTATAGAATTTAAAATGAAATTAACTCTCAACATACCCTGACTATGGCCATTGGTATGTATTTTTGAGTTGATTTTAAGGAAAATATGATGAATTTTTGAAAATGGACCTAGTGTGGATCCGGTGTTATTTCATAAAAGATAAAAATCCTAAGTCTTGTTTACATCCTGACTATGGCCATTGATGTAAATCATCAACTTACGATTAATTACCTCTTACGAAATGGTGCACGTGCCATTCGTGTTTCACCATTTGTGAGATTTTAGAAGATAAAAGGTAAAATGAGATGAAATAAGTAATTTCTAAGGTATGTACATGTTCATACATTCTAATCTAATGTTTGAAATTTAAATTTCTCATTAATATCTAGCTATTACATTGTAGATTGGAAATTAAAATCCTAATCTAAGAAGAAAAATAACACTTTTCATGTATTTCCTGCAAAAATATAAGCTAGTACAAGGTGAGTGAAAGATGTTATGTCAAAAAGGCCTACACGAGAGTACATGAGCTTTCAGCTGAGAGGTGATAGCTAAGCTAGATGACGGATGTGTATGTAGTATCTAAGTACTGCATCTAAGCTAAATGAGAATTTTCAAGTGATATGTATGATTAAGAATGCATGCTTGGGAGAAAAGTATATGTAATGGATAGGTGCATTTGGAGAGGTAATTGATTCAAACCTCAACGGATAGGAAGATCTGACCAAACTTCAGCCAAGCAACTACTCATGGTTTTGACCTACCCAATTTATGCCAATCTTACCCCACACCCTGCTGATATTATTTTTATTCACTTATTTTGCGAACATGCTAACATTCATGACCTTTACTATAAACATGTAAGGCTAACGGGGATTGCTAACACATTAATACATATTGTTTATTATAGGCTAACACCTACTGATTTCAGGTTAACTACCAACCTCTATGATGGACTTCCCACTATTAACATCTTCAGGTTCACCGCTAACCTGCTGAAACCTATGATACTAATTCACCAACTATCTAAACAAATAATGTAAACTATCTAATTTAATACCTAACAAAGCCATTGACTATAATTATTTGGGTATTAAAGGATAGCATCGATTCCGAACTTGATATCCAACTATTCAAACTGAACTCAATGATTGGGCACTAAACTGATCTGATAACATAATTATCAACAAGGCCGACCGTTAGCCAAAATGATGGCAATCAACTAGAACCCGAGTGTCATTTGGACATTTTGACACTTATGTTCAGACATTCGGATATTCATCTATTTAGCAAGATCAACAGCATTCTGACAGATCAGAATCCTCCCAGGTTTCAGCAGATAGCCACCGAAACAAAACCAATTCAATGGACGGATAGTGAATTATTGAGTAAGAACACCATCAGAATTATATGTGGGGTATATAACAGGAAATAGATGGGTACAAAATGAGAAGTATAATGATCCATGAGCTGGTAGGGTGATATAAGAAGATGAAATCATAGGAAGACCCTAAAAAAAAAAAAAAAAAAATCTACTTTACAATACATGAGATAAACAGGAACATGTAATAGCTACCATGTCTATCAGTACGAGACCTCAAACATCTGAAGTCTCGAATACAGTACCTCACTTGCAAATCGTTAATGTATGAAAATATCATGCTAGGAAAAAGGCACACATGTTTAAACAGAAAATGGGACATGAATAGGTGAAGCTAACTAGCATATGAATGAAGTCATGGAATATCCAAAGTAAGAAAAAGAAAATTACCTCGAACTTCCGGGGGCTGAATGCTAGAAACTACTAACTCTTCCCGGCTACTAGAGTCCTGAAGGAGGGAGGGGTTGCCTGCCTTAACGAAACAGAAGAGAGGCCTCTCAATTTCCTCTCGTTGGCTGGAATCTTGGAAGAGGGAGCGATGGAGATCACGAGCCAAAGGGTGGGTGCTAATAGATGATAGGGAGCAATAACACCAAGATAGATTGTTGGATGGTCTTGTGGATGAGGGATCGTGGCGTGATGGATGTAGCTCAATAAAAATCTCCTCCCCTTCTTCCCCTCCGGTGCGTGCTCTTATAGGAAAGCTAGCCAAGGCCCCAGAAGGGTGAGGCGTGCGAGGGTTTTGGAGGAAGATCGCACATGGGGGTGTTCGGTGGAAGCTTCGTGAAGGAGGAGGAGGCATGCGAGTTCGTTGGAGATGGACGAAGGAGGAGGAGGCGATCGAAGGGTTCATGGAGGTCGTGGAAGCTGGAAGCTTCTGGAGGGTAGCCTCTGGTGGCTGAGGGAGGAAGGCGAGTTAGGGTTTTCAAAACCCTAACTCGACCCTTAAACCTCGAAACTTAGTTTTTCCAAAAAAAGGCCTCCTTTTCAAATTTTTCTAAAAAGATGGTTAAAGGTGAGTTTTTCAGCAAAAATCTTCAAAAACCGCATAGTTTTTCCTAATTTCTTTGGGTTTTTGCATGATTTTTTCATTTTTTTGTATTTTCGGCACAGAATCTAAGTTTTTTACACGAAAACAAGGATTAAACACTAATTTTTTTTGTATTTTTCTGAAAATATTTACAAGAGTATTTTTCTGAGAATTTCAGACCATTTTGGGGAAATTTCTTCAGAGGAAATGGGTTTGATTTAAAATCGGATAATGAAGCTCAGATTTGGATTTTGATGTAGATCCGGATCCGAAATTGAGTCAGGTATGTAAAATGAGTTTAATTTCAACAAAATTTGAGAAACGAAAATGGAATTTAGATTTAAGACCGACTCAATTACCCAAAAGATGGGGGAAAAAGCAAAAACGGGATATTTACAACATTTTGAAAAATTTGGGGTGTTCACAATCTCCTGCAATGTAATTGCTATCATCTTTTTGTAAGATCTCCTGCAATGTAATTGCTACTATCATCTTTTTCTCCCCCTTTGTCAGAATCAAAAAGAGTAAGGGCAGAAATAGCATAAGCAAAATAGAGATACAAGTTTAAAATATTACAACCCATAAAGTATGAAAGTTCAGACAACAAAGATTAGAAAAGTGAGTTGAGCAAATCCTTGATTGAAGTAATCTCGTTCTGTAAATTGAGCCAAAATAATCAAAAGTAACAACCCACTAAAAAGGGATGTCGATTATCCACAGATTTTAGGCAAGATGGAAGAAACGATCCAAAAGTATCATATAAAAGAGGATTTAATGGCTGACGGTGAGTGAGAAGTCGGCCACAAGGGGATTCCGGCAATGCACTATCACACAAGAGGGTTCCGGCGTGTTTTGAAGATGCGCCAGTTACTGCAGGAGGATTCCGACGTTTCAAGATCACGGCCAGAAGATTCCGGCGTCTCCTTTTCACGGCAAGAAAATCCCGGTGAAGATGGAATCGAACGGCACTCCGAGGTTTTTCAGAAGAGAGAGAGGCAAAAGAGAAAGCAAGGTTTTCATTTTTTTTTAAGGGTTTCATTTTTAAGAAAAACGAAAAGGTACGAAGTGAAACGATGCCTCTTTTTAAAAAAAAACGGGTTTAAAAAAAATCCAAGGGGTGTCGGGTCCCTTCATTTAATTTTTTTTTTTAAAAAAATTTAGTCGACTAAAACTTTATCGGTCTACTAAAAAGTGCGACTTATTCTAAAAAAAGCATCAGTCGACTAGAGATATATCGGTCGACTAATATGGTGCGATACATTCCAAAATATAAAACATCAGTCGACTATAATTTTATCGGTCGACTAATATAGTGCGATTTTGAGATTTTGTTCAAAAATCAGCATTTTTATAAATTCAAAAATGAGCAAATACCTAGTTCTCTCCTAATTCTCATAAAATCTTCATTTTTAAGAGGTTTAGTGAAGATATCGGCATGTTGTTCTTTACTGGAAATAAAATTTAACGAAATATCTCCTTTTAACACATGATCTCTTAAAAAATGATGTCTAACTTCAATATGCTTAGTTCTTGAGTGTTGAATAGGATTTTTCGAAAGAATTATAGCACTAGTGTTATCACAATAAATAGTTGTTGTGGAGTAATTCAAACCAAAATCTTTTAAGGTTTGTTTCATCCAAAGTACTTGTGAACATGCTAAACTAGTCGCTATATATTCTGCTTTCAGTTGTTGAAAGTGATACTGAATTTTGCTTTTTACTAAACCAAGAGACTAAGGAATTTCCTAAGAAATGACAAGTTTCACTAGTACTCTTGCGATCAGATTTACTTTCTGCAAAATCTGCATCACTATATGAAACTAAATCAAAGGAAGATGATTTTGGGTAAAACAAACCGAAATCTGAAGTATCTTTCAAATAACGAAGAATTTGTTTTACTGTAGTTAAATGAGATTCCTTTGGATTAGCTTGAAATCTTGCACACATACAAACACTAAACATAATATCAGGTCGACTAGCAGTTAAGTATAATAGAGATCCGATCATACCTCTGTAGAGCTTAGTATCTACACTTTTACCATTTTCATCTTTATCAAGAGAAGTAGTTGTACTCATAGGATTCCTTCTTGATTTCGATGAGTCCATCCCAAATCTCTTGAGAAGTTCTTTTGTATACTTAGCCTGATTGATGAAGATTCCTTCTTCAGTTTGCTTTATTTGAAGTCCAAGGAAGTAGTTTAATTCGCCCATCAAGCTCATTTCAAACTCTTCCTGCATAGCCTTAGCAAATTCTTTACAAAGAGAATCATTAGTAGAACCAAATATTATGTCATCAACATAAATTTGTACAATAAGAATATCTGAATTAAGATTTTTAATAAATAAAGTGGAGTCTACCTGACCAATGGAAAAACCAGATTGTTCTAGAAAATTTCGTAGTCTTTCATACCACGCTCTTGGTGCTTGTTTGAGTCCATACAAAGCTCTTTTCAATTTGTAGACTTTTTCTGGATATTTCTCATTTTCAAAGCCTGGAGGTTGCTCTACATAAACTTCTTCATTGATGTGTCCATTTAAGAATGCACTCTTAACATCAATTTGATATAACTTGAAGTTCATGTAACTAGCAAAAGCAAGCATCATTCGAATTGACTCTAATCGAGCCACTGGTGCATAGATTTCATCAAAATCTATGCCTTCTTCTTGATTATAACCTTGTGCCACTAGCCTTGCTTTGTTACGAATGACTTCACCATTTTCATCCAGCTTATTTCTGGAGACCCATCTTGTTCCAATTACTGGATGATCCTTTGGTCTATCAACTAGATCCCAAACATCATTCCTAGTAAATTGGTTAAGTTCTTAAGACATGGCTAAAATCCAAAATTCATCATCACATGCCTCATTGATATTCTTTGGTTCTAATTTAGATATGAAAGCAACATTTGCAATATATTTTTCTAACTGCCTTCTAGTTTGGACACCACTCTTTATTTCACCAATAACTTGTTCATGTGGATGATTAGGAACTTCTTTCCAAACCGGTTGAAGAGGAATATTTTCTTGAGAAGTACTTTCTATCAAGGGTTCTTCTTAAAGTATTGCTTCTTCTTCTTCGCTTAGAGGTATAACCTGCTCACAATTCTCATCAAATGCAACATGTAAAGATTCTTCAATACAAGATGTTCTTTTATTGAAAATACGATATGCTTTACTTCTAGAAGAATATCCAAGAAATATTGATTCATTTGATTTTGAATCAAACTTATCAAGATTATCTTTGGTATTTAACAAGAAACATTTACTACCAAAATTTTTGAAATATGAGATCTTTGGTATACGGTCATAATACAATTCAAAACATGTTTTATGTAAAATTGGTCGAATAAGAACACGATTTAAGACATAACATGCTGTATTAATTGCTTCAGCCAAAAAATATTTTGGTAAATTTTTATCTTGAAGCATGGTTCTAGCACATTCTTGCAAAGTTCTATTCTTTCTTTCAACAACTCCATTTTGTGGAGCCGCTCTAGGAAAAGCAAAGTTGTGAGATATACCATGTAAATAACAAAACTTTAGAAAAGATTCATTTTCAAATTCTCCACCATGATCACTACAAATTTTAATAATAGATGTAGATTTTTCATTTGTAATTCTTCTACAAAGTTTAGAAAATTTTGAAAAAGCATCATTTTTGCTTTTTAGAAAAATCACCCATGTAAACCGAGAATAATCATCTACTATAACAAAAGCATACTTGCTACCATTCAAACTTTGAATTCTAGATGGTCCAAATAGATCTAAATGTAAAAGTTCAAGATGACGTTTTGTTGAAACTATATCTTTTGCTTTAAAAGAACTCTTGATTTGTTTACCCCTTTGACAAGCATCACATAAGTGATCCTTTTTATATGGTATTCTAGGTAGGCCTCTTACAAGATCATTCTTGGATAATTTTGAAATAATTTTAAAGTTAACATGTTCAAGTCTCCTGTGCCATAACCATTGAATTTCATTTGAAACAATAAGACATTTTTCATTAAAAGAGGGTAATTCATCTAGATATAGTTCATACACATTGTTTCTTCTTTTACCTTTAAAAATGATCTTTTTAGATTGAAAATCAGAAGTTAAGCATAAATCATTTTTAAAAGAGACATGAAAACCTTTATCACATAATTGACTGATAGATATTAAATTATGCATTAAACCATCTACTAAAAGAACATTTTCTTTCAAGGGAAATTTTGGATTACCAATATTACCAATACCTATCACTTTTCCCTTGTTATTGTCACCAAAGGTGACGGTTCCTCCATCCTTATTTTGGAGGGTGGAAAATAACTCCGGCCTTCCAGTCATATGTTTGGAACAGCCGCTGTCCAATATCCATTTGCTCCTTATGTTGTGTACCTACAACAAAATCAGAAAACAGGGCATTTGACCCCTTTCTATTTTCGGGTCCATGAGAGTTAGTCTTAGGAACCCATATCCATTTGGATTTTGGTTTCCTTTGATAATAAATATTCTTTCTATAAAAGGATTTAGAATAAACATTTCTAGAATAATCATTTCTAGATGCATTTCTATTAGAACTAGAAAGTTTAGTTTTATGAACAAAAGGTTGAGAATAATGTCTTTGATTTTTCACCACAAGGTTTGGTCTATTTTGAGTATCAAAGAAGCTATATCCCAATCCGGTTTTATTAACCGAGCATCTTTGAGAACCAAGAAGTTTTTCTAGATTCTCTTGACCATTTGTGAATTTGGTCACTATAGAAAGAAGATCTTTTGACTTTTCTTTAAGACTAAATATTTCATTTTGTAAGAGATTGGTTCTAACTCTAATTTCTTTTATCTCAAGTGCTTGGCAAGAATTTTCCTTCTTGAGATCTTCTATTTCTTGAAGTAACACTTTATTTTGAGAGTCAAGAGTTAAATTTTCAGTTTTTAACTCTTTATTTTTAGAACTAAGACTCTTAAATTTAGCGTATAAATCATTAAATGCTTCAAATAACTCATCATAGTCAAATTGACTTACCGAATCTTCTTGTGCTACAAAACACATGTTGGCGACTTCTTCATTTGATTCTTCATCGGAAGAGGAGTCACTATCATCCCAACATGCTTGAAATGCCTTTTTCTTCTTGAATTGGTCCTTGGGCTTGATTTTGAGAAGAGAACAATCTTTCTTGATATGTCCTGCCTTTTTGCAGTTAAAGCACTTTACTTTATTGGGAATGAAAGAATCTGCTTTCTTTACCTTTCTTTGAAATCTTCCCTTTTTGATGAATCTTCTGAATTGCCTTGTGATGAGGGCAATATCTTCATCTTCATCTTCTTCGGAATTTTCTGAGTCAGAAGTAGCCTTAAAAGCAAGAGATTTCTTTTTAGGCTCTTCTTCTTGTCTGTCTTGAAGTTCGACCTCATATGCCATTAGGTTACCAACTAAGTCTTCAAGAGTGAGAGTATTGAGATCATTTGCTTCTTCAATAGCAGTTGTTTTTCTCTCCCATTCAGGAGTTAAACACCTTAGAATCTTTCTAACTAAATCCACTTGTGAATATTCTTTTCCAAGGGATTTCAAAGTGTTAGTTATATCGGTCATTCTAGTTACCATGTCCGATATAGATTCATTTTGCTTCATTTTGAATAATTCAAATTTATAAACTAAAGAAGCAATTTTAGATTCCTTTACCTTTGACGTACCTTCGTGTGTCACGAGAAGAGTATGCCAGATTTCATTTGCTGTAGAGCATTGAGAGATGCGATTGAATTCTACCTTGTCAACGCCACAATATAATGCATTCATGGCTTTGGCATTCAGTGAAGCAGTCTTCTTTTCATCATCGGTCCATCGGCTGAAATCAGTTGATGGAGTTTGGTACTTTTCTGAAACAACTCTTCAGATATCTAGATCCATGGATTGCAAGAATATTGTCATTCTTACTTTCCAGTATCCATAGTTTGTTCCGTCGAAGAGAGGAGGACGAACAGAGGAGCTTCCTTCTTTGTGCTGAGATGTTGTAGTTGCCATGCTAGTTGATGGTCAAATCAAAGTAATAGCAAACCTGTGCTTTGATACCAAATGAAAGTGCACCAGGATCGAGGCAACGAGCACTAGAGGGGGGGTGAATAGTGCTTTTAAAAATGTCTGCGTAATATTGAATGATTTTGCAAATCTCAAAGCAAACACACAAAGAACACAAGATTTTATCCTGGTTCGGTCTATCCAGACCTACATCCAGTCCCCAAGCAAAACCCGCTTGAGATTATCCACTATCAACCTTGTTAACTACAAGATCACACAGACCATGATCGGTCCCACTTTCAGTAACAATCTTACTGAAAGCAAACAACTCCTTTACACCAAGGAGTCCTTCTTTTTACAGAAAAGAAATAACAACTTAGAATACAACCTATGAGCCTTCCTTTTGAATGCAAATGAGATGCAATTGGCTTTTGAGGTTGTTGAAACACTCTACTCACGAATTCACTATCTCTCAAAGTGATTTGAGTGAAAAACTGAAGTGAAAATATCACGTGAGTGAGAAAACAAATACTTGAATGAATAGGAGTGAAAAGCAAAAAGTAATTCAATATAATTCTATTGAATTTGATTGTTTCTCTGTGTTTTTGAGTGTAAAATGCACTCATATTTATAGTTAAAAGATTTCATACGTTGAGAGTATGAAAGGGTGTCAAACAGTCCATTTCGAACGATCAAAACGTTTGAAAAATGAAAAGACACGCCTTTTTGAAGTTTCAAGAAAACGACAAAATTAGTCGACTGAAACATCAGTTAGTCGACTAATAGTTAGTTATTAGTAGACTGACAGTTATCGTCGGTCGACTGATCTGTTAATCGAGCCGTTTGAAAATCTGAACTTTTGAAACTTAGTCGACTTGAGAAAAGTTAGTCGACTGATAATATCATCAGTAGACTGAAAAACCTTTTAGTCGACTGCTGCTAAAAACTTCTGAAAAACAAACATTCTGTTCGATCGACTGATAAAAAGCATTAGTCGACTGCTGCTAAATTTTCAGAAAACACATGTTTTGTTCAGTCGACTGATAAAACCATTAGTCGACTGCTGCTAATTTTCCAAAAAACAGACATTCTGTCCAGTCGACTGATAAAATCTTCGGTCGACTATTTTGACAAGAATGACTTTTTAGAAAATATGGCGCGAAAGGATTAGTCGACTGGTAAGTCTATTGGTCGACTAATAAACATGAAAATTTAAGAAGAGAGTTTTCTAAAAAGATTTTCAAAAGTGTTTCTTTTAGAAAAGTTTTTCTAAAGACTTTTAAGGTGAAATGCAACCTAAATATGCACTCTAAGTAAGGCTCTTACAAGAATCTAAGACTTTTAATGAATTAAACATTTGCACACTAGTCTTCAAAGATTCTTCATCGAATTCTTCAATTTCTTCATAGCCTTAGCTGAAATGCAGTTGATTCCACTTGCTCATCATCAAAACCTTGTACTTGAAGTATCATGTATGGCTTCATTGTCGTAACAGGTTTAACATAGTTAGTACATATAGGTTTCACGTACTGTTTTTCTAGGATTCACTGAATATTCATTCTGCAAGGAGCGATTAGACAGGTGGGTTTTAGAAAACATAGTTTGTGATTTCCTGTATTTTTCCTTTTTAGTAAATTAGAATAGTTTTACTTTGTTATTTCATTTACTTAGTTAATTAGTTCTGACATAGATAATTTAGAATATTTTTTTTAGTTGTTTGTGTTGAGAAACTCTGTTTTGATGTCACATAATATGATACACTGTCTTATTTGATATGATAATATGTCTTCTTGAAAAATGTTATATTATGACTGGATATGCTTTGCCATATATCTAACGAGTATTTGATGCAAGGATATCTCACTCAAAAAGGATGGAGACCTACTGTTCAAGTACAACTATGGTGCAATCATACTCCTTAAAGAAAAAGCTGGTTGAGCCATGCACTCCTAAAGACCATCTAAAGAGATCGGCTACCTCAAGTTGAAGATTTTTTCTTCTTTAGAGTCATATATAACAGAACCTTCAGAAGCATGCATATTGCATATTACATACTCATTCATAAAAGCTATTTCATAAAAGTATATGATAGTTTCAAAAAGCTCCTTTTTGAAAATAAATAATTGTACCTTCTTACAACCCTTTATGAAAAAGGTATTTTGACATGATTTCAAAATGTAATAATTGTACCTTATATCATATACAAGACAACTTGAAAAGTAATGATTTTAAAAGTAGGAAAAAGACAAAACATGAAATCGGCTACACAAAGAAAACAAATATAATATGTTTTGAAAAGACTCTAGTTACCTTCTTTAAAGAAATGATTTCAAATATAGGAAAAAGACAAAACATGAAATCGGCTACACAAAGAAAACAAATATAATATGTTTTGAAAAGACTCTAGTTACCTTCTTTAAAGAAATGATTTCAAATATAAGAAAAAGACAAAACATGAAATCGGCTACACAAAGAAAACAAATATAATATGCTTTGAAAAGACTCTAGTTACCTTTTTACAAACCCATAGAATGTTGACTTACTTGAAGTCATCATTCTCTTTGTATAGCATTAAATACCTCCTGTAAGAAATCCTTGTTAATATCCTTCTCAAGAATGTCGACTTACTTGTAGTCTTCATTCTCTCTGTAGACTTTGAAAAACACATCATAAAGAAAACTCTTGATATGACTATGTACAAATAAATATCTCAAAGCATTTATTGTACTTACACTCATTTTAAGTAAAGAAGTACTTATGTACCACAAATCATTAATTAGGATAAAGACAAAACTACATGACAACCTACAATCCAACGTTCAATGTACTATTGTAAGAAATAGACTTTTTACATAAAATATATATTACCTAAAATATTACAACGACTAGTGTACCCTATATTTTACTTTTATGGAAAGAAGACTTTCTCGAACTTCTCTAAAGATGTTTTTTGAAATGACATGACATTTCACATCTCAAAAAGGCTACAATTTCAAAAAGGCAACAACTAGTTTTTTAAAGCTATATAAACACACTCAAATGAACTATTCTAACAACGAAAGGAATGGATATGTGAGCTTACAACGAGAAAAATTCCTATTCGATATTTGAAAGAGAGCCTAGAAAAAGAAAGAGAAAAGAAAGAGAAAAAGTCAAGAATAACTCTTTGACAAAGAGTATCTTCTGAGTGAAAAGAACATAACATTCTGAGAATCCTTCATTCGTGCATTCATATCATTCTGAAGGTTCTATAGGAAGTATTGTAACTTTCTGTTATTCACTGTATTCCTTCTTTGTTGAAAGAAGTAGACCTTTGAGAAAGAGGGTGTTGCCCTTCTCTGTTGAGAGAAGAAGACCTCTGTGTAAGAGGGTGTTGTCCTTCTCTGTTGAGAGAAGAAGACCTCTGTGGAAGATGGTGTGCCCCTTCTCTGTTGAGAGAAGAAGACCTCTGAGGAAGAGGGTGTTGTACTATTTATCCGGTGACTCGGATGTTATAGTGGAAAGCTCAAGTGGTTTGCTTGGGGACTGGATGTAGGTCAGGGTTTTGACAGAACCAGTATAAATCCTGTGTTTATTGTGTTGTGCCTTATTGCCTTATTTTTTATTTTATCAATTTGCATCGTATTTCACTATTCACCCCCCCTCTAGTGGAATTTCATTTGGTATCAGAGCAGGTTTGCTGGTTTCGACATAACAAGTCTTCCAACACATATGGCATCTACCTTTTATGCTCATGATATTGAAGGTCAACACGCATCTCGTCCTCCTTTCTTCAACGGCTCCAACTATGGATACTGGAAGTGCAGAATGGCTATATTTCTCAAATCCATAGATTTTGCTCTATGGAAAATTGTTGAGCATCCATACACATCTCCTTCCGCAGACTATAACTTATGGTCTGATGAAGAAAAGAAAATGGCAAACCTAAATGCAAAGGCTATGAATGTCTTATATTGTGCCATCGATCAGAATGAATTCAATAGAATATCTATATATGAATCTGTATATGATATTTGGCATTCTTTGGAGGTTATTCATGAAGGAACCAACAAAGTGAAAGAAGCCAAAATCTCATCTCTTGTCAGAAAATATGAGTTGCTCAAAATGAACAAAGATGAACCCATCACAGAGATGTTCACCAGATTCACCAACATCACCAACGATCTGAAATCTCTGGGTGTAACCCACTCTCAGACAGAAAAGGTGAAAAAAATCTTGAGATCTCTCACAACTAATTGGGAGAAAAAGACTACTGTTATTGAAGAAGCTCAAGATTTGTCTAAACTTACCCTGGACAATTTAATAGGCAATCTTATGGCCTATGAAGTCCATATGAAGGAAAGAAGGGAAGAGGAACAACCTTTGAAGAAAACTCTAGCCTTCCCAGCCCTTTCTGAGGATGAGGACTCAGGAAAAGAAACTGAGATTGCGCTACTTACCAGAAAATTTCAGCGCTTTATGAGAAGGAACCGTCTTCCAAATAAGCATAAAGAAAGAAAAGACCCAAAAGAAGATTCTATGTGCTACCAGTGTAATAAGCCAGGTCACCTGAGACGTGACTGTCCTCTTCTCAAAAGAAAATCCAAGACTGAGGAACCAAAGAAAAGGTTCTTCAAGAAAAAGGCTCTGCATGCTCAATGGGATGATTCAGAACCATCCACCAGTGAAGTGTCAAATGATGATGAAGCAGTCACCGCCAACATGTGGTTCATGGCAGAAAGCTCTGTAAGTGAATTTCTTGATTTCTCCTTTGAAGAACTTCAAAATGCTTTTCAGGAACTTTTTGAAGAATCAAGAAAAACGATTCTAAAAAATAAACATTTGAAATCTGAGAATCTAGAGCTCATTTTGAAAAATGAAAAACTCAGTATTGAAAATTCTGAGTTACAAAAGAAAAATCTTCTTATTACTTCTGAAATCTCTTCTACCAGCTCCAAGACTAAAAATCTGCAAGTAGAAATTTCAGAATTAAAAAGTAAAACTGAGAACCTTATGAAAACGGTTTTCAAGTTTACTAAAGGAAAAGAGAACTTGGATAAACTCCTATCCTCTCAAAAAGTGTCTTTTTACAAGAATGGTATTGGCTACTCTCATTTCAACAAGCCTTCTTGTATGAATCAAAAGACCACATTTGTGAAAAATTCTTCTGAACCTAAAAAGGAGTATTATAATTTTAACTTCTCGAACTCCTCTAAGGCTGTAGACAAACCCAAATCTAAATGGATATGGGTTCCAAAGTCTAACAAAAAGGGACCCGACTGGGTACCAAAAAGAAATTTTACTTAATGTTTTGCAGGCTCCAAACAAGAAGAACAGATGGATACTAGACAGTGGATGTTCAAAACACATGACTGAACATTCAGACCTCTTTGCTGTTCTTCATAAAAAGGAGGGACCATCACCTTTGGAGATAACAACAAAGATTTGATAATAGGTATTGGTAATATTGGAAATATAGATAAACCTCTTATCAAAGATGTTCTCCTGGTTAAAGGCTTAAAACATAACCTTCTAAGTATTAGTCAAATGTGTGATACAGGTTATAATGTTAGCTTTAATCATAATGCTTGTCTTATAGCAGACACCAACGAAAATATTATCTTAAAAGGTATAAGAAAAAATAATATATATGAACTATACCTAGAAAACATCACAGAACATTGCCTCATAGCTAATAATGACTCTCAACATTTATGGCACATGAGAATGGGTCATGTCAATTCTAAGTACATGTCTAAATTAGCTAAAGATAAGTTAGTACGTGGGTTACCCAAAATATCTTTTAAAAAGGATTATTTTTGTGATGCATGTCAATTAGAAAAACTGTCTAAATCATCTTTTGAATAAAAAAATATCATTTCAAGCAAAAGACCTCTAGAGCTTCTCCACCTGGATCTCTTTGGTCCCTCTAGAGTAGCTAGTCATAATCACAATAAATACGCTTTTGTCATTGTAGATGACTACTCAAGATTTACTTGGGTAATATTTTTGAAAAACAAAAGTGATACGTTTTGTCAATTTGAAAATTTATGTAAAAAATTACAAAATGAAAAATCTTGTTCTATTGTTAAAATCCGTAGTGACCATGGAGGAGAATTTGAAAATGAACTTTTTGTAAATTTTTGTAACTTGCATGGTATTTCTCATAACTTTGCCTTTCCTAGAGCTGCACCTCAAAATGGTGTAGTAGAAAGAAAGAATAGAACCCTTCAGGAATCTGCTAGAACTATGCTCCAACACAATAATCTTGCTAAATCTTTTTGGGCAGAAGCTGTTAATACTGCATGCTACATAACAAATAGAGTTCTCATTAGACCCTTATTAAATAAAACTCCCTATGAACTATTCTATGACAGAACTCCAAGAATAGACTATTTAAAAGTCTTTGGTTGTAAATGCTTTATCCTAAACACAAAAGATAGCCTAGATAAATTTGATGTTAAATCTATTGAAGGCATATTTTTAGGATATTCAAGTCATAGTAAAGCATACAGGGTTTTCAATAAGAGTTCTAAGTCTATTGAAGAATCTATGCATGTTAGTTTCTGTGAATCTATTGATCAATCTGTTCATAAGCAAACTAACGATGATGATGTTGAAAGTACAGATTTATTTTTAGATAACACAGCTAAGTCTAATGAAGATGATCATCAAAAAACATTTGTCGATATCAAAGATCATCCTCAAAAGCAGATTTTGGGAGAACTGACAAAGGGGGTTCAGACTAGAGCTCAGCTAGAACGGATTGCAAATATGGCATTCATTTCTCAACTTGAACCAAAGAAGATTGATGAAGCCATCATCGATGAGTTCTGGATGCTAGCCATGACTGAAGAACTGAATCAATTCCAAAGGAATGGAGTTTGGGATCTTGTACCAAGACCAAAGGATCATCCGATCATTGGGACAAGATGGATCTTCAGAAACAAGCTAGATGAAACAGGTAATGTTATAGGAAACAAGGCCAGACTAGTAGCTCAAGGATACAACCAGGAGGAAGGTATTGATTTTGATGAAACATTTGCTCTTGTTGCTAGACTTGAATCTATTAGAATGTTGTTAGCATATGCAAGCTATATGGATTTCAAATTATATCAAATGGATGTTAAAAGTGCCTTTTTTAAATGGTTTTATAAATGAAGAAGTTTATGTAAAACAACCTCCAGGATTTGAAAATGAACAATATCCAGATCATGTTTTCAAACTAAAATGTGCTTTATATGGCTTAAAACAAGCACCTCGTGCTTGATATGACAGACTCAAAACCTTTTTATTAAAAACTGGTTTTTCTGTAGTCAAAGCAGACTCGACATTATTTGTGAAAATAGTGAATAATCATACCCTAATTGTTCAAATATATGTAGACGATATCATCTTTGGATCTACTAACAACATTCTCTGTGAAGAATTTTCTAAGTCCATGCAGAAGGAATTCGAAATGAGTATGATGGGAGAACTCAACTACTTTCTTGGACTGCATATTAAGCAAACCAAGGATAGAGTTTTCATCAATCAATCTAAGTATGCTCGTGAATTTCTGAAGAGGTTCAACATGAACTCAACTACTTCAAAAACCACTCCTATGAGCACTACTACTGTTTTGGACAAAGATGAAGATGATAAGTCTGTGGATACAAAGGTATACCGAGGTATGATAGGATCACTACTATATTTAACTGCTAGCTGTCCAGATATTATGTTCAGTGTTTGCTTGTGTGCTAGATTTCAGTCAAATCCAAAAGAATCGCATCTTAAAGCTGTAAAAAGAATAATGAGATATTTAAAAGACATAGTTGATTTTGGATTATTCTATTCAAAATCCTCTACATTTGATCTAATCTCATACAGCGATGCTGACTTTGCTGGAAGTAAATCTAACAGAAAAAGCACAAGTGGAACATGTCATATGCTAGGGCACTCACTAGTATCATGGTTCAGTAAGAAACAAAACTGTGTATCCTTATCAACTACTGAAGCTGAATACATTGCTGCTAGCCTAGCTTGTACACAAGTTATCTGGATGAAACAAACCTTAAAAGATTTTGGTTTAAATTTTGAAAATACAACTATTTTCTGTGATAATACTAGTGCTATAAACTTATCTAAGAATCCTATTTTACACTCACGAACTAAGCACATTCAAATAAGACACCACTTCTTAAGAGAACAAGTCTTAAACAACATAATTAAACTCGAATTCATCCACACTAATCAACAGTTAGCAGGCATATTCACTAAACCATTGAAACATGAAGACTTTACACGAATTAGAAGAAAACTAGGAATATGCAAACTAAGTGACTTATAAATTAATCACACTTATTAAAATTAATACTTCTTATAAGTTATGTTAAAATCTTATTTTAAAAGGTTTTTCTTCTTATCGATTTTTTGTTAGTCAAACTAAGTTTCCATATTCACGTATACTCTAAACTCTTATAAGACACATTCTTTATGTCTTTCAACTTGTCATCTTTCAAGTACACATCCATAATGACTCCTTGTCCTATTTCCTTTCACTCATATCCATAAGAACTAATTATATTAAAGTAAAAGCTATCATGACATTGTTCACATCACTCATCTCATAACTCCTTTATTATTTTTATCCTTTTGTGAAAACTTCTCTTACGATAAGTTGATTCACCTTCAACATGATAACATATTATTTTATGAGAAATCTTGCTTTTCAAATTTTAGTCAAAATCGAATGATTATCTTTTTAGTTCTTTTTACCTTCTTCTAAAAGATCTAGTTGTTATGTTTTACGTATAATTTTTACTATATCATTTGTTATATCATATATTACGTACACTGTATTTCTATCATGTCTTCCTTTCTTCCTATTGAGACACTTCACTAAAATCTTAATGCCTTTCATGAAAAATTCAAATAATTATCCTCTCGTACCACCTTTTAAGTTGTTATATTTCACGTAAATTTTTTACTATATCATCTATTATATCATACCTTAAGAACAATCTATTATCATCTCTTCATGCTTTACATCTTTTACGAAAAAGTGTTGTAAAATTCTCTTTTCAAAAAACTTGTACTCCACTCATAAGTACGATTTGTATCACCTTTTTATCTCTCTCTCTCTCTACATTATACGAAGCACCTTTCCATCCGTGATCATGACTCTCTCATATATTTTATATCTCTCTTCAATCGAGAATCATCAAAACCTTGTCCTTAAGCAAAACTTAATTTCTTATCTATCATAACTCCACTTTATGTCATCTCCTATTTAACATCAAGTGATTGTTGTCCTTTATGACCACTCTCATTTCTCTACATATCTGTATCACCCTTCTTTATATCTATTCACACTCCTTTCACGTATACCAAAATATACACTTCTTAAATAAGAAATTATTGCATCCCCTCATACATTCCTGTTTGTCCTATTCCAAACTCATCCTTCACGCATTTGAAAAGCTTTCACATAAAGTAAATTCTTTGAAAAGTTGTTTGTTCTTATTAGGCCATTATTCACTTTATAACTTTTCTTACATGATCTTCACAAAAATCTTTAAAAACTCTTGAATCTTTAAGTTTAATATGTCACTCCATACTCAATTCATGACACTTCTCACTATTCAATAAAACTCGCCCATAGTAAATTTGATAGATATATAGAAAAATCATTTCGAAACTATGTCCTTCTTAACATATATACTAATATAATACACTATCTTCCAAAATTGATTTGATTTATCATTCACAAGCTTCTTATTTTACAACTCACGCATTTTCTCTTTCAGCTAAAATCTAAAAATCCTTCACTTCCAATGTCATTCATTTCTTATCACCATTATTTTTCTTCTTCTATTTATTAGATTGATTCATATCTCATTCCCTACGAATATCTCTATTCTCTTACAAACTCTTTCCAAGTTTTATTTCTCTCTTGCTTGTTCTTCCTAAGCTCTTGCCATGGCTTCCTCCTCAAACAATGTAATCACTGCCGCCGATCTAAGGTATCCCGATCTATTTCACCACTACAACTCACTTTGCTCACGACCAATTCATGAAGGTAAATTGGTTCACTACGACGACTTCGTATTATTTGACCTAGAAAGATCTCTCCCCGAACTTAAACACTTACTAGGATCTTCATCCCAAGCTGCCTACTATCCTGAACTCGTCCGACTCTTCTACACAAATTTTTCCTCTGATCATGAGCAAACTACCATCACTACCAAAGTACGCGGACGCCTGATGTTCTTTAATGCTTCCTCATTAGGCAGAATTCTAAACCTTCCTTCCACCGGCATAAACCTAGACAACATAGTACCAATCGACCGGTCGGTACTTCAAAAAATTCTTCTCTGTACCAACTTCACACACCTTCCCTGGCACATGAGGAATCTCCAACCTCATGCTCAACTGCTTGCCCAGATTCTTCTCCACAATATCTATCCCAAGCCTCCACGCAAGGGATTAGTACCAAGAAAAATCTCTCTCCTTCTTTACGCAATTTTTTGTTCTACTAAGATAAATTGGTCCAACATTCTTTTCGACCTTTTTATTCACTATCAAAAATTCCAGCCTCTTCTTTTCGGGTGTTTTATAACTCTCATTTTAAAATACTTCAAAGTACCCCTTCAAAATGAAGTCATCCTCTATCCCTCTCAGATCCTCGATGCTACTTCCTTCAATCTAAGGTCCCTGCACCCTCCCGGCTCTGATGAAGAAGATCCAACATCCAACTTTGATTACTTCTCTGCACTGATGGATGTCCAGCGTTCTCAGGATCGCATACTTCGCAATCAAGCCTCGTTGCAGCAGACTCTACAGACCCTCCAGCCGGATCAAGCCAACAGTTCACTTCAATCCTCTCCACCTTCAGAATAAACTCATTTGTTTTTGGACTGTAATAATTTATCTTTTTTACTGTAATAACTTTAAATAATGTTGGTCTGTAATAACTCTCTTACTCTGATCCCTTCCTTTTTATCCATGACAAAGGGGGAGAAAACATGTCTGTCTCCATTATTGGAGAAAAATACTCGTATTTAACATTTTTCAATATTTTTATGATAAGTATTCTTTTTATGCATAATGTTTTTTTGACAGGGGGAGCATATTTTGTCATCATCAAAAAGGGGGAGAATGTTGAGAAACTCTGTTTTGATGTCACATAATATGATACACTGTCTTATTTGATATGATAATATGTCTGCTTGAAAAATGTTATATTATGACTGGATATGCTTTGCCATATATCTAACGAGTATTTGATGCAAGGATATCTCACTCAAAAAGGATGGAGACCTCATGTTCAAGTACAACTATTGTGCAATCATACTCCTTAAAGAAAAAGCTTGTTGAGCCATGCACTCCTAAAGACCATCTAAAGAGATCGGCTACCTCAAGTTGAAGATTTTTTCTTCTTTAGAGTCATATGTAACAGAACCTTCAGAAGCATGCATATTGCATATTACATACTCATTCATAAAAGCTATTTCATAAAAGTATACGATAGTTTCAAAAAGCTCCTTTTTGAAAATAAATAATTGTACCTTCTTACAA
The DNA here is from genome assembly GCF_984573655.1 of Nuphar pumila. Classification (NCBI taxonomy): domain Eukaryota; kingdom Viridiplantae; phylum Streptophyta; class Magnoliopsida; order Nymphaeales; family Nymphaeaceae; genus Nuphar; species Nuphar pumila. The sequence continues at coordinate 43,565,030 of NC_143261.1, forward strand.
CCCTTTATGAAAAAGGTATTTTGACATGATTTCAAAATGTAATAATTGTACCTTATATCATATACAAGACAACTTGAAAAGTAATGATTTTAAAAGTAGGAAAAAGACAAAACATGAAATCGGCTACACAAAAAAAACAAACATAATATGTTTTGAAAAGACTCTAGTTACCTTCTTTAAAGAAATGATTTCAAATATAGGAAAAAGACAAAACATGAAATCGGCTACACAAAGAAAACAAATATAATATGTTTTGAAAAGACTCTAGTTACCTTCTTTAAAGAAATGATTTCAAATATAGGAAAAAGACAAAACATGAAATCGACTACACAAAGAAAACAAATATAATATGTTTTGAAAAGACTCTAGTTACCTTTTTACAAACCCATAGAATGTCGACTTACTTGAAGTCATCATTCTCTTTGTATAGCATTAAATACCTCCTGTAAGAAATCCTTGTTAATATCCTTCTCAAGAATGTCGACTTACTTGTAGTCTTCATTCTCTCAGTAGACTTTGAAAAACACATCATAAAGAAAACTCTTGATATGACTATGTACAAATAAATATCTCAAAGCATTTATTATACTTACACTCATTTTAAGTAAAGAAGTACTTATGTACCACAAATCATTAATTAGGATAAAGACAAAACTACATGACAACCTACAATCCAACGTTCAATGTACTATTGTAAGAAATAGACTTTTTACATAAAATATATATTACCTAAAATATTACAACGACTAGTGTACCCTATATTTTACTTTTATGGAAAGAAGAATTTCTCGAACTTCTCTAATGATGTTTTTTGAAATGACATGACATTTCACATCTCAAAAAGGCTACGATTTCAAAAAGGCAACGACTAGTTTTTTAAAGCTATATAAACGCACTCAAATGAACTATTCTAACAACGAAAGGAATGGATATGTGAGCTTACAACGAGAAAAATTCCTATTCGATATTTGAAAGAGAGCCTAGAAAAAGAAAGAGAAAAGAAAGAGAAAAAGTCAAGAATAACTCTTTGACAAAGAGTATCTTCTGAGTGAAAAGAACATAACATTCTGAGAATCCTTCATTCGTGCATTCATATCATTCTGAAGGTTCTATAGGAAGTATTGTAACTTTTTGTTATTCACTGTATTCCTTCTTTGTTGAAAGAAGTAGACCTCTGAGAAAGAGGGTGTTGCCCTTCTCTGTTGAGAGAAGAAGACCTCTGTGTAAGGGGGTGTTGTCCTTCTCTGTTGAGAGAAGAAGACCTCTGTGGAAGATGGTGTGCCCCTTCTCTGTTGAGAGAAGAAGACCTCTGAGGAAGAGGGTGTTGTACTATTTATCCGGTGACTCGGATGTTATAGTGGAAAGCTCAAGTGGTTTGCTTGGGGACTGGATATAGGTCAGGGTTTTGACTGAACCAGTATAAATCCTGTGTTTATTGTGTTGTGCCTTATTGCCTTATTTTTTATTTTATCAATTTGCATCGTATTTCACTATTCACCCCCCCTCTAGTGGAATTTCAGTTTGTATTTGTGTTATTTGCATTTTAGTATCTGTTTTACTTTAGATTTAGATTTAGGTCTTGTGCTTACATCTGGTCTTAGTACCAGTGTATGTAGGGGCGAAGAGCTTTAGGAACACCATTACATCCATTTGTTGACAACCCAGAGAGAATTCTACATTCTCCTCGAAGTTCGACAACAATGGGCGATATGGATCCTCCGGCTCCACCTCCAGTTCCTCCACGCACTCTGAGGGAATACTTCATTCCCATAGACTATGTCCAAGCATCTTGCATTCGGAGACCTGATGTAGGAGCGCCTCATTATGAGATTAAGGCCAGCATTATTCAGATACTTCCATCTTTTTATGGCCTTAGTCACGAGGATCCCTACAGGCACTTAGATGAATTCCTCGAAATTTGTTCTACTGTCAAGATACAAAATTTCGATGATGATGCTTTGAGATTGACCTTATTCCTATTTTTATTGAAGGACAAGGCCAAGTGTTGACTAAAGTCCTTAGATTCAGTAGAGATAGGGTCATGGGATCAGCTACAACAGGAGTTCCTTAGGAAGTACTTTCTCATTGGTAGGACGAACCAGTATCGGCGAGCCATCACTAGCTTCTCAGAGCTAGATGGTGAGCAGTTTCATGAGATCAGTGAGAGAATGAAGGATCTTCTTAGAAAGTGTCCCCATCATCAGGTGCCGAGATGGCAGCTGGTGCATAGCTTTTATGATGGATTGTCTGACAGGAATCGTCAGATGATCGACTCTTCATATGGTGGGACATTCATGTTGAAGAGCGAGGATGAAGCATGGAGGTTATTTGATACATTGGCGGAGAATTCCCTTCACCATGCTTCTAGCTCTTATTCTGATAGAGCCACACTCAGCATTCAGAAGAAAGGTTGTGTTCTCGAGATTGGTCCATCTACTGCACTACTGTGCAAGGTAGATATGATTGCTCAGAAGTTGGACCAGCTTCTCTCAGAACCATCTCTGACTCAGCAGGTGTGTACTCTTTGTGCCAGTCCAGCACATAAGATCATTGAGTGCCCTTCGGCAACTCAGTACCCTGAATTTGTTCAAGAACAAGTTCAGGGGGCTCAGGGTTACGCCAGACCCCAGAACAACCCATTTTCATATATATATAATCTGGGTTGGTGTAACCACCCTAATTTTTCAAGGAAGAATCCACAGTCTTCCATTCAGATGCCTACATCCTCTCAGCCAACATTCACTCAGACATTCCAGAGGCCGAGCTATCCTCAGACTTCATCCTCATTTTCTCCTCCGATTCCGCAAGAGTCTGCCCCACAGACATCTTTTAAGGAGAGACTTCTCTAAGCATTCCAAGAGGTGAAAACCTCTAATAAGAATGCTTTCGAGAAGTGTAGCCAGATTTTGAGCTCGCACACGCAGTCCATTGCGAAGCTAGAGTCACAAATGGGACAGTTAGCCGAGGCTATTAGTAGGAGACCTGAGGGTACGTTGTCGAGCCAGGCTGTCATGAACCCGAAGGGCAAGGACCAGATGATCGGAGGCCTGTATCATACTGAGTCACAGCAGCAGGCCAAATCTGTTATGTCCCTGAGGAGTGGACGTGAGTACAATGTCGAGAGCAGCGAGAGTAGAGAGAGGATCGATGCGCCAAATGTTAGTATTCCATCTTTTTCAGCTCAACCATTACCATCCTCATCACCATCACCATCATCATCATCCTCCACCTCAGTTCATAAGAAGGATATGAGTGAGCCTTCTCACAAAGAGGAGGAACCTCTGATGTATATCTCCAAATCACCCTATCCCAAAGCATTAGAGTCTCCCAGATTTAGAGGGAAGCAGAGCACAAAGATCCAGGACATGCTTGACATCTTCAAGCATGTGCAAATCAACCTGTTTTTGCTCGATGCCATTCAGCAGGTGCTGACATATGCCAAATTCCTGAAGGTACTATATACGCAAAAGAGGAAATCTAGAGAGAAAGTTCCTAACAGGGTCCATCTGACTGAGCAGGTGAGTTCAGTGATTCAGCATTAGACACCACCAAAGCTCAAGGACCCTAGAGCCCCTATCATTGCTTGTACCATAGTAAACATTCGGATAGAACGCGCTTTGCTCAATCTTGGAGCAAGCATAAACATTCTGCCAGGATATTTCTATGATTCTTTCGAGCTAGGAGAGATGAGATCGACTCCTATTACACTTCAGCTGGCAGATCGTTCTGTCAAGGTACCGAGAGGTGTCTTGGAAGACGTGCTAGTTAAGGTGGATGATTTCTATTTCCCAGTCGATTTCATCATCCTCAATATGGAAGAGTGGATAGCCAGCACCAAACTCAGATCATTTTGGGCAGACCATTCTTGGCGACTGCCAATGCTTGTATCAACTGTAGAACCGGAGCCATGGATTTGTCATTCGGTAACAAAAAAATCAAGCTAAACATTTTCAATGCCGCGATGGGTCCAGCGAGAGATACGAACTGTTTCCATGTAGATATTGCTCAGGATTTAGTAGAAGAAGAGCCTGATTTGTATATTACTGAGGATTCATTAGATCTGTACCATATAGAGAAAAATAGTTGTATAGTCAGTGTAGATGTATCTAGAGTGTCGTCAGCGTTACCTCCTTGGAGAGCTGAGATTGAGCCTCTGCCACCACTTGCGGAGACCCCCGATAAATCCTTGATAGAGTCTCCTCCGAAACTTGAGTTGAAACCCTTACCAGATTCACTCAAGTATGCATACCTCGGAGGCGGTGAGACTCTGCCTGTGATCATCTCGTCACTACTCACTGAGGAGCAGGAGTAGAGATTGCTGACTATTTTACGAGAGCACAAGGCAGCGATTAGCTGATTTGAAGGGGATTGATCCTTTATTCTGCATGCACAAAATTCATTGCGATGAAGAAGTCAAGCCAGTGCGGGATATGCAGAGAAGGTTGAATCCCAACATGAAAGAAGTGGTGAAGAATGAGGTGGTGAAGTGGTTAGATGCAGGGATTATTTACCCCATTTCTGATAGCCAGTGGGTCAGTTCGATTCAGGTTATGCTGAAGAAGTTAGGACTCACTGTTGTGAAGAATGAGAAGGGGGAAAGAATTCCGATGAGGACCACCACAGGGTGGCGAGTCTGCATTGACTATAGGAAGCTGAATGTGGCAACTCGGAAAGATCATTTCCCGTTGTCGTTCATTGATCAGATCTTAGAAAGACTCGCAGGACAGAGCTACTATTGCTTTTTAGATGGATACTCAAGGTATAATCAAGTAGTTGTCCATCCTGACGACCAGGAGAAGATGACATTTACATGTCCTTATGGCACCTTCGCATTCAGACGTATGCCGTTCGGGCTCTGCAATGCCCCGACAACTTTTCAGAGGTGCATGTTAGCTATCTTCTTTGATATGATAGATGATGTCATGGAGGTGTTTATGGACGATTTTTCTATGTATGGCTCTTCATTTGAGGATTGCCTCCAAAAACTTACTCGAGTACTCAGTAGGTGTGCGGAGACAAACCTAGTTTTGAGTTGGGAAAAGAGTCATTTTATGGTCCAGGAGGGGATTGTGCTTGGACACATTGTGTTCAAGAGAGGGATTGAGGTTGACAGAGCGAAAGTGAAATCCATTTCTCGTTTGACTCCACCTACCACTGTGAGGCAGATTAGGTCATTTCTAGGGCATGCTGGATTTTATCGGCGGTTCATAAAAGATTTCAGCAAAATTTCTCGACCGCTTTGTACTTTATTGAAGAAGGACCAGCCCTTTGATTTCAGTGAGGAGTGTATGAAGGCCTTTGAGATACTCAATAAGGCCTTGATTAGTGCACCCATTTTGAGACCTCCAGATTGGATGCTCTCGTTTGAGATCATGTGTGATGCATCTGACTATGCTATGGGGGACATTTTAGGACAGCGGATTGATATGAAGCCCTATGTGATTTACTACGCAAGTAGAACTTTGTCTGTTGCTCAGATGAATTATACCACGACAGAGAAGGAGCTACTTGCTGTAGTATTCACATTGAACAAGTTTAGGTCCTATATTCTCGGTTCGAAGGTGGTTGTCTATTCTGATCATGATGCATTGAAGTATCTTTTGAGCAAGAAAGACACCAAATTGAGACTCATTTGTTGGGTTTTGTTACTACAGGAGTTTGATCTCGAGATTCGAGATAAGAAGGGTAGCGAGAATATAGTAGCAGACTATCTATCTAGACTGATCGTGGAAACCACGCAGGATCAGAAACCGATCAGTGATTCTTTCCCCGATGAGCAGATCATGGCAGTCAGAACATCACGATTACCCTGGTTTGCTGATATTGTGAACTATCTGGTTTCGAGACAGATCCCTGAGCATTGGACTAGGAATGACCGTGACAGATTCCTATCTCAGGTGAGGCATTATTATTGGGATGAACCAGAATTGTTTAAATATTGCGCAGACTAGATCATTAGGAGATATGTTCCGGATAAGGAGTACGAGTCCATTCTTAGTTTTTCCCATTCTTTAGCCTGTGGAGGGCATTTTAGCAGTAGGAAGACAGCTGCAAAGGTTTTGCAGTCTGGATTTTATTGGCCCACACTCCACAAAGATACTCATGAGTTCTGCAGGAGATGTATTAGATGTCAGCAGACTGGGAACATGTCCAAGAGAGACATGATGCCCTTGCTCCCGATTTTGATAGTCGAGATTTTTGATGTTTGGGGCATAGATTTTATTGGCCCATTTCCGCCATCATTCAGAAATTTATATATTTTAGTGGCGGTTGATTATGTGTCCAAGTGGGTCGAGGTTGTGGCAACCAAGACCAATGATCATAGAGTGGTGCTTAAGTTCATTAAGCATAACATTTTCAGTCGTTTTGGGGTGCCACGTGCGATGATCATTGATGGTGGCAAGCATTTTAGGAATGTACAGATAGCTTCTCTGCTGAGAAGGTATTCTGTCAATCATAGATTCACCACGCCTTATCATCCGCAGACCAGTGGACAGGTGGAGGCTTCGAATAGGGAAATAAAGCAGATTCTAGAGAAGACAGTTTGCCCGGACCACAAGGATTGGTCCCAGTGCTTAGATGATGCACTTTGGGCATATAGGACTGCATTTAAGACTCCCATTGGCATGTCCCCGTATCGCCTTGTATTCGGGAAAACATGCCATCTTCCTGTCGAACTGGAGCATAGAGAATATTGGGCCATCAAGAAATTGAATTTTGACTTCACCCAGGCTGGTAAAGCGAGAGCATTGCAGCTCTCAGAATTAGCGGAACTCAGGAATGATGCATATGAGAATGCCAAGTTATACAAAGCTTGACTAAAGCATTTCATGATAAGCACATTGTCAGAAAAGTGTTTGAGCCGGAGCAGAGAGTTTGGTTATACAATTCTCGTTTGCATCTATTCTCAGGCAAATTGAGGTCGAGATGGGAGGGACCGTACATTGTGAAAGAAGTGTTTCTACATGGAGCAGTTACATTATTTGATCCTCAGACCCAAGGTACATTCAAGGTTAATGGGAAAAGACTGAAGCCCTACATTTCAGATTCCTTGCAAAATGGTGAGTGTGAGATAGTGCATCTCACGAAGGCATAAGGATTTGACCAGAGGGATGTATCATATGTAAATAGTAGAGTAGTTTTGTTTTTCATTTCAGTATTTTTTTTATTCAGTATTTCATTTCATATGTGATGACATTTGTTTCGGTTTATGCAGGTTGAATCTAACATTTAGTGTATGAGAATTAGTTACCAGGTACAGGGCAGAGCTTTCAGAGCATACATTGATCAGATAAGCAGAAAATTATGCAATCAGATATGCATAGGATGCTGCAAAGTCAAGTCAATCAATTTTAGAAGCCCGACACAGATCAGGTTGTATCTATCTTTTCTCCCATAGTCATTTTATTGTCTTTTAGTGTGCATTGGCATTGCATTCTTACATATTTTGTATGCCACTAGGGACAGTGTCATTCAAGCATAGGGGGGTGGTTTAGATGCACACTAATTTTTTTTTTTGCATGGTAGCTCATAAAAGTAGGCTTTTGAGAATAAGTTTGTATCATATATGATTATTTTTGGCATAATCTAACAATTTAGAAATTTTTAAGCCCCATGTAAAAAAAATTCTCTGAACTGATTCAAATAGAGTAGTTATTTATGAGAAAATTCAAAGAAAAGATAGTATTTGATTGTTAGAAAGTTTTGAATCACTTTCGTATAAGTATGCACAATAGGTTTTGGGAAGAAATAAGCAATGAAAAGATGTTTTTGAAAAATGAGCTTAAAAGAATAGAGCTACGTTTAGTTGTTGATGTCTTCGTGATTCCTAGTAGTGGAACTCAGACACAAGATGAAGTGTTTGAGTCTCTTGACGAAAAGGATAACGAAGGAGATCATCTTCTTGTCTAGTTGATATTTGTGGCCTTTGTAGTTCGAGTAAGTAGAGTCTGAAGGGTGTTTTACACTTGGTGCCCTAAAGCCATCTGGTTTGGGAGCCACCGATTTGAAAGCTTGTTACATGAATTGCATAGAAAGCCTAAGAGATAGAGACATTGCACATGATAAGAAGAAGACTATACGTAAACTATTAGAATAGAAGGCCTAGTGACTCGAGCAATTAAGTCTGAGGGATACTTTGTATCTAGTGCCTTAAGGTCGTCTGGCTTGGGAGTCACTGTCCCAAAGCTCGCTACACGGGTCATGAAAACTGGATATTCGAAATAGTGCTCAAAAGTGAGAGAATTGAAAAAGAGTGAAAAAGTGAATATTGAAAGAAAAAGAATGAGCTATATGAGAAAAATTTCAGTGCTTAAGAATATTTGTGAATTATTGTGCAGAAAACATACAAGTGAGGATAAATGAGTGATAACATGATAATACTTGACTTTCTGAGAAAAATCATAGATAGCTACAATTTTAGAAAAGTGAAGGAAAAAGATTTTTACTGTGGTGGCAGGAGATTTCTGAATTTGTTTTGAGAATGTCCATTACATGAAATATTTGCTCCAACTGATTTCTTAAAGTGCCTAATATTTTTGAAAATTCATTCCTGCATATCATTGATGTTTGTGGGTAGCATCTCTACAAACCCTCACGAGAGCTTACTCGTCCACTGGGGTAACCTAGGGGTTTAAAGGGTTTGTTGCATAAGCTAAATGCAACCATGATTCTGTAAACACCCCAAATTTTCCTCATCCATTCTCAAACAACCCTTCTCGTGCAGTGCCAACCCTGTTAGGTCAGTATAGGAGTCAAACCCCGAGTCAGTTTCAAAAAATCACCACTTTACCCATTTTTCATTAGGAAAATTACCATTTTACCCCTAGAACATCTTGGACCCCAGTCAGTCAAAGTTAACCAAGCTCAGTGGTCAGTTCAGAACATTTAGAATATGAGTCATTTCAAATTCATTTGAGCCCACAATGAACAAACCATTTTCATTTCTGACCATTCCTGCCAAAATGAGATCATTTCTTCAGAAATAAACTCATTTCTCACTCAAATCCAAGTTGATTGTCTCCGAGTCAGTCATTCATAGTCAGTCATACTCCTCAGAGTCTAACTTGAGCTCACCAGAAGTTCGAGTGCTTCTGTTTCAGTTCAAAACCATTTCTAAGTGTTCAGGAGCCCATTTTAGTCCATTTCAGCTCTTTCAGCTGAAATTGAGCCGAGTTCAGTCAGTTGAGCTAGTGTTTGAGCCTTGATTTTAGTTCATCTCAGTATTACTGACCTTTGTTTTAGCTCAAAGCCAGTTCAGGTTCGTAATTCACTTCGCTCCAGTGACCATTCTGTATCATTTCTTTAAAAATGGCAGTTTTTCATGAAAATTCAGCCGGAAAGGTCAGTTGAGCCAGTATTATTGTCAATTCATTTGAGTTCTAAAACTCTAAAACCCAGCTCAATCCAGTTCATTTCAGTTTAATCCAGCTCAAACCCTAATTTTCAGTGTCACTCTAGCTTGGCAGAGCTCGAAAATCATTTCCTCAACCATTTTTGCAAATTTTGTCAATTTTAACACTTTTTGAACTGGTACAAGTGTCAATCAGGGTCTAACATCCAAAATTCTTCATTCAGGGTTAGCATTTCGCATAGCATTTCATGTCATTTCTCATCATTTCATATCATTTCTCAGCAGTTCATAACATTTCATTCCATTTTCGAAGTCCAGAACTCCAGTTTTATAAATTTCAATCCAGATTGAGTTTTAAAAATTTTCAGAAATCGATTTCAAACCTTGGGTTTCCAAAATTGACATTTTTACCCCTGGGAGTCTAAATTTGGAAATATTTTCTCAAGAAAATTAATCTGGATTTATTTCAAACTCAAATTTTCAAATTCTATACTGGATTTGTTTTGCAACGGGGTATTGAACTTCAAAATCCGAGCTCATTTCAAAAACTACCAAAAATAGCTCATTTCGTCTGGAAATAAATTGGGAAGCATTTTCTCGAGAAAAACAATCTGGATTTCTTTCAAAATTATATTTTTAAATTCTACATTGGATTTGCTTCGCAACGAGGTATTGAACTTTAAAATCCGAGCTTGTTTCAAAAACTGCCAAAAATAGCTCGTTTCATCTGGAAATTTTTTGAAAAGACTATTTTACCCCTCTAATCTTCAAAATAAATTTCAAAATTGGAATTTGGACCGGCTCTGAGATGGCCCATCCATTCGCATTTCCTTTTAATTTACACATAAAAAAAATTTATTTTATTTTCTTTATTTTTTTTTTAGTTATTTATTTTTCTTTTTCTTTCTTTTTTTACTAAGGTGGGACCCACAAGGGGGTCGACCCCCCCTAGCCCACTCTCTTTCCTTTCTTTCTCTATTTTTTTCCCTCTTTTCTTTCCTCTTTCCTTTCTTCTTCTCCTTTTTCTTTTCTTCTTTCCTCTATCCTTTTCTTCTTTCCTTCCTTTTTCCCTTTCTTCTTCTTTCCTTCTTTTTTTTTCTCTTTCCCATTCTCTTAACCCCATACGGCTGAACCTCCTTTACGCCTCCCTTGTTCTTTAAAAAGATCAAAACTAAATTCATTAAACCCTAGATACTTACCATTTTCCCTAAGTCTACCCCCTTAAAACCTTTCCTTCTTACCTATTCCCATTCATTCACGCACAGCCTTGGCAACTCTTATCTCTCTCTCTCTATCTCTATCTTTTGGCTGCAGCCTTCATTGCTACACCTTCAGCCAGCTCCACCAGAGATCCACACCATCTTCAACCTCCAGCCACACCGAGGTGGCGGCATAGCAACACCTCCAGCCTCCACGGTTGCAGCAGCTTTCTCCATCGGTTCAACACAACCCCATCAACAGACATCTTCCTTCAGCCCTGTTGTGCGTCCACATCAGCTTCAGCATGTTCAACTCCCTTCAGCCAACGCTTGTGCATCTTCTCTACCAACTGGTGCCCAGCAGTCAAAGCCACTACCTCTTTGCAGCCCTCTACAGCCTTGACAAGACCTTCTAGCCACCTCACAACACCAACCTATTGGCAGCATAGCAGCAACCCCTTTTGAAGCTTCCATCAGCCGACCACAAGTCTTCTTCTTCGACCTCTTTCACTAGGGTTGCAGTAGTTCATTGGCTACGTCATAAGCCCAAGGTGAGATATCACTCTCTTGATTTAACATTGGTGTTAAATTTCATTAGAATGATGATCACCTTTGACGCCCTCCTAAAAAAAAAAAAATTTGATGTTTCAAGCATGGCTTTCGTGAAGACGATCATGCGAAACCAGCCCAAAAAGGTTGAATCTATAGCAGCATGAAAGTGGTTTGTTTACGTTTAAATGGCTGAGATAACTAGATCTTCGTCCTATATGTTTATGCAACTTAAGAGAGGGAATTCATCCATTCAATGGATTGAATTTTTCTTTTAAGATGCAATATTAAATATAAATCATGCCCCCCTGTCATTTTTTTATTATTATTTTCATGTCCCCATGTGGTTTGCATGCTTAAATATCACATTTAGGTTAGCTGCATCATTTTTTTTTATTACTTCATTCATGTAATATAGAGTTTTTTAGCTTTTGAATCAAGGTTCATAGGTTTTAATTTATGCGCATAGGCCTAATCGTTATTGCATGTATTAATTCTTTTCTAAAAATTCCGAAAATTTTATGATAGTTTGGTTTGTTTATCTGTGATCCCCTACCAAAAACCCGGACTGATTTGAATTTCAAAACCACACTGAATAAATCTGAAACCCAAATTGGGTCTTGAACCCCCTGAAAATTCTAGAATTTTGTTTTAGCAGACAAGAACCTTCAAGATTGCCTCCATGGACGATCCAATTTTCCCTCAAAAAAATCACAATGGATTTATGATTGAATCTACTAATGATCTGGAAATTTTTAGGTGTTTCCAAGCAGTTTTGACCTCTGTAAAAAATTGGATTTCTCAGACCTCTGGGAAAATATCGATTTTCTTTCGTCAGGTTATAGACATACCCTAATGCACTGAGTCTATCCAATCTGTAACCTTTCTGCAAAAACATTCAACATAAAAGTTGCTCTTAACATAATTTCCTATCATTTCCCAAAATTTGCGAATTGTTGGATCTGTTTCATTTTTTTTTCCCGGATTTTCTCTTTCTGTCTAACAGATTCCAATGTCCAGAAATCTCAGAGATTTAGGTCTCTGATAACAGTATGGCCTTTTCCAAACCATAACCCGAATTCTAATGGTGTCAAAAGATCAAATCTTTCTCTGTTTGTCAGGAACATTTTCCCACAATTTCAGCCTTTTTACCATCGTTTTACTATGTTTCTCACATTTTCTACCGAAACTTGTCTGGTTCCTTCATTTACTAGAGTCGCCGGATTCCGATCCGACTTGTTGGAGTGGTACAGCTCCGACCATATGTCAAAACCAGAAAGTGTAAAAAGAAACAATCATTGCCTTACTGTCCTATATCACCCCATAAAATTTGGGAAATTGTTATGAAAATTTGATATCCTAAATTCCCTTTAGAATCAACATTTTAGGCAAAAATCACAAAATTTAGGGTTTTTACTTGAATTTCCATATTTAAAAATACAAAAAAATTAGATTTTCGAGTTCCATTCTGTTTTAGGGTTATTTTAGGTGTCCATGCCAAATTTGGTTTAATTCCAAGTTCATTTGCTCCATGTGTTAGTTTATCTTTAAATTTAGAAGCGAAAATCAGGTTAAATTTGATATTTTATGATATTTTCGCCATTTTTGGGTTTTTATCATGTACATGAGCATGTAGAATCATATTAGGGTTAATTTCAATCTCGTTTGCATTTCATATTTTTCAATTTTGCAAAATTTATTTCAGAAAACCCTGGTTTCAAGGCCATAGTCTTGTTATCGGGGGTATTTTGGTCATTTTGACCTAAATTTCGAAATATCAATTTTTAATTCCATAAATTTTCATGCATATCATCATATTTAATCATATTATGTTTGATTTATTTCATTTGATTTTCAAATTTCCAAAATTTCTTTCAAAAAACCTTGATTTCAGGGTCATCAGGGGTATTTTGGTCATTTTGACCCCAATTTCGAAATTTCAAGTTTATTTTTGAAATGTATTCAATTTTTATCATGTTTATATCAAAGGGGGTATGAATTTGGGTTTATATCTGAATAATATCTGATAATTTCTCATATTTTCGGATAAATTCAGAAAAAACTACATTTTTGTGCTAACCTTGTTTTCTAGTTTTGCAGGAGCATTCAAGAAGAAGACTTAGTTATTTTATTTCTTTATTTTATTCAATTCAATGTAAAAATCAATGTAATATTTGGAATAAGAGTTACTTTTCTGCTTAGAATAGGGTTGCATTGCATATAGTTTAATTTCTGCAAAATTTCAATATCTGAATGTATCATTCATGCATATTTATTTCAAATTCACTATGGTTTACACGAATGGCACGTGCACAAGCTCTTGTAGAGTTTATAAACTCGGTGGGATTCATATTTATGGCCATAGTCAGAATAGGAAGAAAACCAAGATTTATGATCTTCATATTAGCCACATTAAAAAATGCACTGCATTTTTCAAAACTTCAAAGGGATTCCTCAATGAAATTCCCTTTTCAAATTCATATTCATTCATTCATATCATTCAAATTGCATTATTCTCAAATTCATTTTCCAATTTCAATTTCAGAAAATTCAGTTTTCTCAAGAATTTTCAAGTCTTTCTCAGGATCTGATTTTCTCAAAATCCTGAGTTTTCAAAAGAGATTTCAAAGCATTTCCCAAGTTCAAACCAAGATTTTCCAATGTTTCAAAATTCTCAAATTTCAAAGTCTCAAGTTAAAAAAAAAAAGATCGATTTTCTCAGATTTCCCATTTTCCTGAGAACTCAGATTCCTGATAATCTAGTTTTCATTTCAAAAGTCATTTTCCAATGAATTTCTTAGATTTTCTCAGAATTCTCAAATCCATTTTCTCAGAAAAGCAAATCCAAATTTCAAAATCAATTTTCTAAAGTTCAAATTTTCTTGAGAAATTGCTTTCCAATGCAAATTTCTGATTTCCAATGAACTTCAATGATTTTCCCAGGAATTCAATTTTCAAGTACTTTTCCAATCATTTTCCAAGCATATTTTCCAAAGCAAACAACATATTTTCTCAAACTTGTATTATTTTCAAAATTTCATATCATAAGCCTTATTCTTTGTGCATTCTAGGAAAAACAAAGCATAATTTAGATATTTGAGTCGAGTTAAAGCACATAATTGATCCTTGGTTCAATTACCCCTAGTAAAGGCGTCAGGAACGGTTGAACCTCGTACCGACAGGCGGATCCCATTCCATGGAATTTTCCCGCAAATTTTCAAAACGAAGGCGAGTTAGTTTTCAAAACAATTTTTCAAAACTTTGGTCGAGTTTGACTCGCGAAATTCGTTTCTCTCTCGCGAGGGAGGGAAAAAATTTTACGATGATAACAGGTTTGGAGACCGTGATGGGACCTATCTTTGCCTGATCAATCGTGTGCTTGACTTAGTTCAATTATCAAAATCATGCTCTATAAACTGTCAGCTTTTAACTTATGATATCATGTGAACCTAGGAGCCTAGATCTGAACCCAGCTGACATGGATTGCATGTAGACTAGGCATGGTTTGGTAGGACCATATTGAGGAGAATTATGCATGCTCACATAGACTTAGGTCGGAAATACAACACTCCTCAATCTAGGACTTGTATGAAAACAATGTTTTCTTCTTCAAAAAAATTCAAAATTCTATCTCTTTAGGACTTAGAGCCCTCTGTTTGCTTGCATGTGATCATATTTCAAAAAACCACCCCACCTATGTCTACCCGGTCTTCACGTTGCTGGGCTCTTTTCCAGAACCATAGTTCGGGACAGAGCCTCAAAACTGGGCCACTTATTTGAGCTAACGCCTCCCTGCCACGTACCAAGGGCCATAGTCCAACGTATATCGGCAGGTGCTCAAGGATGTTGGGAAAACACAAGCCTAGACCCAGAGATGAATTTTTATGCCACGTACATCGAGCCTCGGTTCGAGTATATCGGCATAGCATGATTGGACACAGTTGATCTGAGCCTAGAGTCAGGATTAGAGTCCTAAAGCTCTTTCAAAATTGATGCATTTAGAGTCAGCTTCTTAGGGAATGTTGTATGTGCATAATTGTTTGTGATTGAATGTATGATATTCATTTCCATATTATTTTCCCATATTTTTCCCAATTTTTCCAAAATACTTCATTTTTTTTTCATTTATGAAACATTTCTTTGTAAACCCTTGACGATTTTTCCAAATAATCCACCTTTTCTTCAAAACTTCAAGAGATTTTTCATTCTTTCGTTCCTCTGGACTTCGAATTGCCAGCTTCCATTTTATCCTGCCTGCAATTTTCAAAATTCTTGTATTTTTCCAAAGTCTAATTTCAGTCTTCTTGTCTTTCAGTTCAATGGCATCCAGTCAGCTCGATTCTGCTTTTCCTGAGGGTCACATCTCCTACGAGGTGCGACAAAGTCTTCCTGAGCATCGATCTCTTAGGACCGGACCCTTCTTCCCCCGGTGGTACTATGTCTGGTTCAAAAACTTCTCTCGTATGTTTCCGGACCACTTGAGTGATTGCAGGTTGGAATTGGCATCTGCAGTGGGAAAGTTGACAGTCAACGACAATTTGATTCATGCACTGGCAGAGGGGTGGAATCCGCGCACTTGCACGTTCTGGTTCCCGTGGGGTGAGATGACACTACTGATGGATGAATTTTCAGAGATTATGGGACTGCTCGAGCCAGCCGGTCAGCTTGGAGATTCATTAGAGCAGCAATATCTAATCAATGGCAAGGGTCTGGACCCCAAAGATGTCGTAGCTTGCATGACAGGGTGCAAGTCTTGGCCACTGATTGAAGAAAATGGGAATGAATACGTGATCTTGATCGAGATCTACCGACAGTATGGAGAATTCACAGAAGTCAGCTCGCTGTCCAGAACAGCTCGAGAGAGAATTCAGCATGTGATGGTTTTGTGCACTGTGGGACTTGCTTTCTTTCCAGACGGACAGAACTATATGGATGTCAGAATAGTCCAGCTTCTGAGGAGATGGGGAAGTCGACAGACCAGCCGTCTTTCGATAGCCATGGCCGCGCTTGCTTTTCTATACAGAGGACTGACCCGCTTCACACTTGGAGAGTCCATCTTAGTCGAGGGATGTACTTATGTTCTTCAGTCTTTGTTCCTTCAGCATGTACCGGCCAGAGCTAGTTCGTTCAGATACAATAGCAAGGAACTTCTTCCAGTTGCGCGGTACCGATTCATGATCGATTATCTGCTGGAAGAAGAAGTGGTGTGGGACTATTTTGATCGAGAATTATCGCCTCCCAGACACACCTAAGCATATGGCAAGAGATTCAAGTTGCTCGGTCCATTCTTCTGCGCTTACTATCATCCAGAGTGGTGTGTTCGACAGTTTTCTCAGAGACAAAAGCACATAGAGATGTGGCTGCTATCAGGAGTCGTGCCAGAGTTCGACCTTACATCAGCACAGTGGTCCGGAACATACCATTCTGCCAGATATGGCTGGGACTCTTTTGTTACTCTTCCACTTTTCCCCGGTCCTCGTATCTCTTCTAGTTATAAAGAGTGGTGGCAAATTGTCTGTCCGCCCCCTCTTTCCCAAGTTTATTATTGATGCAATCATGTTTTTCTTTCAATAAATAAAAATCTCGCAAATTCTTCAATTCTTGGTTTGACGACCTCGTTGAAATTCCACTAGAGGGGGGTGAATAGTGAAATATGATGCAAGTTGATATAATAAAAAATAAAGCAATAAGGCACAACACAATAAACACAGGATTTATACTCGTTCGGTCAAAACCTTGACCTACATCCAGTCCCCAAGCAAACCACTTGAGCTTTCCACTATAACATCCGAGTCACCGGATAAATAGTACAACACCCTCTTCCTCAGAGGTCTTCTTGTCTCAATAGAGAAGGGGCACACCCTCTTCCACAGAGGTCTTCTTCTCTCAACAGAGAAGGACAACACCCTCTTACACAGAGGTCTTCTTCTCTCAACAGAGAAGGGCAACACCCTCTTTCTCAGAGGTCTACTTCTTTCAATAAAGAAGGAATACAGTGAATAACAGAAAGTTACAATACTTTCTATAGAACCTTCAGGATGATATGAATGCACGAATGAAGGATTCTCAGAATGTTCTGTTTGTCACTCAGAAGATACTCTTTGTCAAAGAGTTATTTTTGACTTTTTCTCTTTCTTTTCTCTTTCTTTTTCTAGGCTCTCTTTCAAATATTGAATAGGTATTTTTCTCGTTGTAAGCTCACTTGTCTATTCCATTCCCTTCTGTCTTGAATAGTTCATTTGAGTGTGTTTTTATAGCTTAAAAAAATAGTCGTTGGCTTTTTGAAATCGTAGCCTTTTTGAGATGTGAAATGTCATGTCATTTCAAAAAACATCTTTAGAGAAATTCGAGAAAGTCTTTTATCCATAAAAGTAAAATATAGGGTACACTAGTCATTGTAATATTTTTAGGTAATATATATTTTATGTAAAAAGTCTATTTCTTACAATAGTACATTGAACGTTGGATTGTAGGTTGTCATGTGGTTTTGTCTTTATCCTAATTAATGATTTGTGGTACATAGGTACTTCTTTACTTTAAATGAGTGTAAGTACAATAAATGCTTTGAGATATTTATTTGTACATAGTCATGTCAAGAGTTTTCTTTATGTTGTGTTTTTCAAAGTCTACAAAGAGAATGAAGACTACAAGTAAGTCGACATTCTTGAGAAGGATATTTAAAAAGGATTCTTTACAGAAGGTATTTAATGCTATACAAAGAGAATGATGACTTCAAGTAAGTCGACATTCTATGAGTTTGTAAAAAGGTAACTAGAGTCTTTTCAAAACCAATATTATATTTGTTTTCTTTGTGTAGCCAATTTCATGTTTTGTCTTTTTCCTATATTTGAAATCATTTCTTTAAAGAAGGTAACTAGAGTCTTTTCAAAACATATTATATTTGTTTTCTTTGTGTAGCCGATTTCATGTTTTGTCTTTTTCCTATATTTGAAATCATTTCTTTTCATGTTGTCTTGTATATGATATAAGGTACAATTATTACATTTTGAAATCATGTCAAAATACCATTTTCATAAAGGGTTGTAAGAAGGTACAATTATTTGTTTTCAAAAAGGAGCTTTTTGAAACTATCGTATACTTTTATGAAATAGCTTTTATGAGTGAGTATGTAATATGCAATATGAATCCTTCTGAAGGTTCTGTTACATATGACTCTAAAGAAAAAAAATCTTCAACTTGTGGAAGCCGATCTCTTTAGATGGTCTTTAGGAGTGCATGGCTCAACAAGCTTTTTCTTCAAGGAGTATGATTGCATCATAGTTGTACTTGAACAAGAGGTCTCCATCCTTTTTTAGTGAGATATCCTTGCATCAAATACTCGTTAGATATATGGGAAAACATATCCAGTCATTATATAACATTTTTCAAGAAGACATATTATCATATTATCATATCATATGAAATCAAATAAGACAATGTATCATATTATGTGACATCAAAATAGAGTTTCTCAACATTCTCCCCCTTTTTGATGATGACAAATTATGCTCCTTCTGTCAAAAAGACATTATGCATAGAAATAATACTTATCATAATAATATTGAAAAAATGTTAAATACGAGTATTTTTCTCCAATAATGGAGACAGGATTTCTCCCCCTTTGTCATGGACAAAAAGGAAGGGATCAGAGTAAGAGAGTTTTTACAGACCAAAAAATAATGTAAAGTTATTACAGACCGAATAAACAAATGAGTTTATACCGAAGGTAGAGAGGATTGAAGTGAACAGTTGGCTTGATCCGGCTGGAGGGTCTGTAGAGTTTGCTGCAACAAGGCTTGACGACGAAGTATGCGATCTTGAGAACGCTGGACATCCATCAGTGCAGAGAAGTAATCAAAGTTGGATGTTGGATCTTCTTCATCAGAGCCGGGCAGGTGCAGGGACCTGAGATTGAAGGAAGTAGCATCGAGGACCTGAGAGGGATAGAGGATAACTTCGTTTTGAAGGAGTACTTTGAAGTATTTTAGAATGGGAGTTATAAAACACCCAAAAAGAAGAGGCTGGAATTTTTTATAACGAATAAAAAGGTCAAAAAGAATGTTGGACAAGTTTATCGGAGTAGAAGAAAAAATTGCGTAAAGAAGGAGAGAGATTTTTCTTGGTACTAATCCCTTGCGTGGAGGCTTGGGATAGATATTGTGGAGAAGAATCTGGGCAAGCAGTTGAGCATGAGGTTGGAGATTCCTCATATGCCAAGGAAGTTTTAAGCAGTTGGTGCAGAGAAGAATTTTTCGAAGTACCGACCGTTCGAGTGGTACTATGTTGTCTAGATTTATGCCGGTGGAAGGAAGGTTAAGAATTTTGCCTAATGAGGAAGCATGAAAGAACATCAGGCGTCCGCGTACTTTTGTGGTGATGGTAGTTTGCTCATGATCAGAGGAAAAATTTGTGTAGAAGAGTCGGACGAGTTAGGGATAGTAAGCAGCTTGGGATGAAGATCCTAGTAAGTGTTTAAGTTCGGGGAGAGATCTTTCTAGGTCAAATAATACAAAGTCGTCGTAGTTAACCAATTTACCTTCATGAATTGGTCGAGAGCAAAGGGAGTTGTAGAAGTAAAATAGATCGGGATACCTTAGGTCGGCGGCAGTGATTGCTGTGTTTGAGGAGGAAGCCATGGCAAGAGCTTAGAAAAAACGAGCAAGAGAGAAAGACTTGGAAATGAGTAAGAGTTTGTAAGAGAATAGAGAAAATCGTGGGAATGAGATATGAATCATTCTAATAAATAGAAGAAGAAATATAATGGTGATAAGAAATGAATGACATTGGAAGTGAAGGATTTTTAGATTTAAGTGGAAAGAGGAAATGCGTGAGTTGTAAAATAAGAGACTTGTGAATGACAAATCAAATCAATTTTGGAAGAAAGTGTATTATATTAGTATAGATATAAAGAAGGACATAGTTTCAAAATAATTTTTCTGTATATGTAACAAATTTACTATGGGCAATCTTGTTGGATAGTGAGAAGAGTCATGAATTGAGAATGGAGTGTCATATTAAACGTAAGAGAAAGAATGATTCAAGAGTTTTTTTAAAGATTTTCGTGAAGATCATGAAGAATAGAGAGTGGTCATAAAGGACACCAATCACTTGAAGTTGGATAGGAGATGTATGACATAAAGTGGAGTGAAGGACAAGGTTTTAACGAATCTCGATTGGAGAGAGATATAAAATATATGAGAGAGTCATGGTCACGGATGAAAAGGAACTTCGTATAATGTGGAGAGAGAGAGAGAGATAAAAAGGTGATACAAATCGTACTTATGAGTGGAGTACAAGTTTTTGAAAAGAGAATTTTACAACACTTTTTCGTAAAAGATGTAAAGCATGAAGAGATGATAATAGATTGTTTTTAGGCTATGATATAATAGATGATATAGTACAAATTTTACGTGAAATATAACAACTTAAAAGGTGGTATGAGAGGATAATCAATTGAATTTTTCATGAAAGGCATTAATATTTTAGTGAAGTGTCTCGATAGGAGGAAAAGAAAGACATGATAGAAATAGAGTGTACGTAATATATGATATAACAAATGATATAGTAAAAATTATACGTAAAAACATAGCAACTAGATCTTTAGAAGAAGGTAAAATGAACAAAAAAAAATAATCATTGGATTTTGACTAAAATTTGAAAAGCAAGATTTCTCATAAAATAATATGTTATCATGTTGAAGGTGAATCAACTTATCGTAAGAGAAGTTTTCACAAAAGGACAAAAATAATAAAGGAGTTATGAGATGAGTGATGTGAACAATGTCATGATAGCTTTTAATATAATTAGTTCTTATGGATATGAGTGAAAGGAGATAGGACAAGGAGTCATTATGGATGTGTACTTGAAAGATGACAAGTTGAAAGACATAAAGAATGTGTCTTATAAGAGTTTAGAGTATACGTGAATATGGAAATCTAGTTTGACTAACAAAAATCGATAAGAAGAAAAAAGCTTTTAAAATAAGATTTTAACATAACTTATAAGAAATATTATAATAAGTGTGATTAATTTATAAGTCACTTAGTTTGCATATTTCTAGTTCTCTTCTAATTCGTGTAAAGTCTTCATGTTTCAATGGTTTAGTGAATATGTCTGCTAACTGTTGATTAGTGGGTAGGAATTCGAGTTTAATTATGTTGTTTAAGACTTGTTCTCTTAAGAAGTGATGTCTTATTTGAATGTGATTAGTTCGTGAGTGTAAAATAGGATTCTTAGATAAGTTTATAGCACTAGTATTATCACAGAAAATAGTTGTATTTTCAAAATTTAAACCAAAATCTTTTAAGGTTTGTTTCATCCAGATAACTTGTGTACAGGCTAGGCTAGCAGCAATGTATTCGGCTTCAGTAGTTGATAAGGATACACAGTTTTGTTTCTTACTGAACCATGATACAAGTGAGTGCCCTAGCATATGACATGTTCCACTTGTGCTTTTTCTGTCAGATTTACTTCCAGCAAAGTCAGCATCGTTGTATGAGATTAAATCAAATGTAGAAGATTTTGAATAGAATAATCCAAAATCAACTGTATTTTTTAAATATCTCATTATTCTTTTTACAGCTTTAAGATGTGATTCTTTTGGATTTGACTGAAATCTAGCACACAAGCAAACACTGAACATAATATCTGGACGGCTAGCAGTTAAATATAGTAGTGATCCTATCATACCTCGGTATACCTTTGTATCCACAGACTTACCATCTTCATCTTTGTCCAAAACAGTAGTAGTGCTCATAGGAGTGGTTTTTGAAGCAGTTGAGTTCATGTTGAACCTCTTCAGAAGTTCACAAGCATACTTAGATTGATTGATGAAAACTCCATCCTTGGTTTGCTTAATATGCAGTCCAAGAAAGTAGTTGAGTTCTCCCATCATACTCATTTCGAATTCCTTCTGCATGGACTTAGAAAATTCTTCACAGAGAGTGCTGTTAGTAGATCCAAAGATGATATCGTCTACATATATTTGAACAATTAGGGTATGATTATTCACTATTTTCACAAATAATATTGAGTCTGCTTTGCCTACAGAAAAACCAGTTTTTAATAGAAAGGTTTTGAGTCTGTCATACCAAGCACGAGGTGCTTGTTTTAGGCCATATAAAGCACGTTTTAGTTTGAAAACATGATCTGGATATTGTTCATTTTCAAATCCTGGAGGTTGTTTTACATAAACTTTTTCATTTATAAAACCATTTAAAAAGGCACTTTTAACATCCATTTGATATAATTTGAAATCCATATAGCTTGCATATGCTAAAAACATTCTAATAGATTCAAGTCTAGCAGCAGGAGTAAATGTTTCATCAAAATCAATACCTTCCTCCTGGTTGTAACCTTGAGCTACTAGTCTGGCCTTGTTTCTTATAACATTACCTGTTTCATCTAGCTTGTTTCTGAAGATCCATCTTGTCCTAATGATCGAATGATCCTTTGGTCTTGGTACAAGATCCCAAACTTCATTCCTTTGGAATTGATTCAGTTCTTCAGTCATGGCTAGCATCCAGAACTCATCGATGATGGCTTCATCAATCTTCTTTGGTTCAAGTTGAGAAATGAATGCCATATTTGCAATCCGTTCTAGCTGAGCTCTAGTCTGAACCCCCTTTGTCAGTTCTCCCAAAATCTGCTTTTGAGGATGATCTTTGATATCGACAAATGTTTTTTTATGATCATCTTCATTAGACTTAGCTGTGTTATCTAAAAATAAATCTGTACTTTCAACATCATCATCGTTAGTTTGCTTATGAACAGATTGATCAATAGATTCACAGAAACTAACATGCATAGATTCTTCAATAGACTTAGAACTCTTATTGAAAACCCTGTATGCTTTACTATGACTTGAATATCCTAAAAATATGCCTTCAATAGATTTAACATCAAATTTATCTAGGCTATCTTTTGTGTTTAGGATAAAGCATTTACAACCAAAGACTTTTAAATAGTCTATTCTTGGAGTTCTGTTATAGAATAGTTCATAGGGAGTTTTATTTAATAAGGGTCTAATGAGAACTCTATTTGTTATGTAGCATGCAGTATTAACAGCTTCTGCCCAAAAAGATTTAGCAAGATTATTGTTTTGGAGCATAGTTCTAGTAGATTCCTGAAGGGTTCTATTCTTTCTTTCTACTACACCATTTTGAGGTGCAGCTCTAGGAAAGGCAAAGTTATGAGAAATACCATGCAAGTTACAAAAATTTTCAAAAAGTTCATTTTCAAATTCTCCTCCATGGTCACTACGGATTTTAACAATAGAACAAGATTTTTCATTTTGTAATTTTTTACATAAAATTTTAAATTGACAAAACGTATCACTTTTGTTTTTCAGAAATATTACCCAAGTAAATCTTGAGTAGTCATCTACAATGACAAAAACATATTTATTGTGATTATGACTAGCTACTCTAGAAGGACCAAAGAGATCCAGGTGGAGAAGCTCTAGAGGTCTTTTGCTTGAAATGATATTTTTTTATTTAAAAGATGATTTAGACAGTTTTTCTAATTGACATGCATCACAAAAATAATCCTTTTTAAAAGATATTTTGGGTAACCCACATACTAACTTATCTTTAGCTAATTTAGACATGTACTTAGAATTGACATGACCCATTCTCATGTGCCATAAATGTTGAGAGTCATTATTAGCTATGAGGTAATGTTCTGTGATGTTTTCTAGGTATAGTTCATATATATTATTTTTTCTTATACCTTTTAAGATAATATTTTCGTTGGTGTCTGCTATAAGACAAGCATTATGATTAAAGCTAACATTATAACCTGTATCACACATTTGACTAATACTTAGAAGGTTATGTTTTAAGCCTTTAACCAGGAGAACGTCTTTGATAAGAGGTTTATCTATATTTCCAATATTACCAATACCTATTATCAAACCTTTGTTGTTATCTCCAAAGGTGACGGTTTCTCCTTTTTTATGAAGAACAGCAAAGAGGTCTGAATGTCCAGTCATGTGTTTTGAACATCCACTGTCTAGTATCCATCTGTTCTTCTTGTTTGGAGCCTGCAAAACATTAAGTAAAATTTCTTTTTGGTACCCAGTCAGGTCCCTTTTTGTTAGACTTTGGAACCCATATCCATTTAGATTTGGGTTTGTTTACAGCCTTGGAGGAGTTCAAGAAGTTAAAATTATAATGCTCCTTTTTAGGTTCAGAAGAACTTTTCACAAATGTGGTCTTTTGATTCATACAAGAAGGCTTGTTGAAATGAGAGTAGCCAATACCATTCTTGTAAAAAGACACTTTTTGAGAGGATAGGAGTTTATCCAAGTTCTCTTTTCCTTTAGTAAACTTGAAAACCGTTTTTATAAGGTTCTCAGTTTTACTTTTTAATTCTGAAATTTCTACTTGCAGATTTTTAGTCTTGGAGCTGGTAGAAGAGATTTCAGAAGTAATAAGAAGATTTTTCTTTTGTAACTCAGAATTTTCAATACTGAGTTTTTCATTTTTCAAAATGAGCTCTAGATTCTCAGATTTCAAATGTTTATTTTTTAGAATCGTTTTCCTTGATTCTTCAAAAAGTTCCTGAAAAGCATTTTGAAGTTCTTCAAAGGAGAAATCAAGAAATTCACTTAAAGAGCTTTCTGCCATGAAGCACATGTTGGCGGTTTCTGCTTCATCATCATTTGACACTTCACTGGTGGATGGTTCTGAATCATCCCATTGAGCATGTAGAGCATTTTTCTTGAAGAACCTTTTCTTTGGTTCCTCAGTCTTGGATTTTCTTTTGAGAAGAGGACAGTCACGTCTCAGGTGACCTGGCTTATTACACTAGTAGCACATAGAATCTTCTTTTGGGTCTTTTCTTTCTTTGTGCTTATTTGGAAGCCGGTTCCTTCTCATAAAGTGCTGGAATTTTTTGGTGAGTAGCGCAATCTCAGTTTCTTTTCCTGAGTCCTCATCCTCAGAAAGGGCTGGAAAGGCTAGAGTTTTCTTCAAAGGTTGTTCTTCTTCCCTTCTTTCCTTCATATGGACTTCATAGGCCATAAGATTGCCTATTAAATCGTCCAGAGTAAGTTTGGACAAATCTTAAGCTTCTTCAATAGCACTAGTCTTTTTCTCCCAATCAGTTGTGAGAGATCTCAAGATTTTCTTCACCTTTTCTGTCTGAGAGTGGGTTACACCCAGAGATTTCAGATCGTTGGTGATATTGGTGAATCTGGTGAACATCTCTGTGATGGGTTCATCTTTGTTCATTTTGAACAACTCATATTTTCTGACAAGAGATGAGATTTTGGCTTCTTTCACTTTGTTGGTTCCTTCATGAATGACCTCCAAAGAATGCCAAATATCATATGCAGATTCACATATAGATATTCTATTAAATTCATTCTGATCGATGGCACAATATAAGGCATTCATAGCCTTTGCATTTAGGTTTGCCATTTTCTTTTCTTCATCAGACCATAAGTTATAGTCTGCGGAAGGAGATGTGTATGAATGCTCAACAATTTTCCATACAGCAAAATCTATGGATTTGAGAAATATAGCCATTCTGCACTTCCAGTATCCATAGTTGGAGCCGTTAAAGAATAGAGGACGAGATGCGTGTTGACCTTCAATATCACGAGCATAAGAGGTAGATGCCATATGTGCTGGAAGACTTGTTATGTCGAAACCAGCAAACCTGCTCTGATACCAAATGAAATTTCACTAGAGGGGGGTGAATAGTGAAATACGATGCAAGTTGATATAATAAAAAATAAAGCAATAAGGCACAACACAATAAACACAGGATTTATACTCGTTCGGTCAAAACCCTGACCTACATCCAGTCCCCAAGCAAACCACTTGAGCTTTCCACTATAACATCCAAGTCACCGGATAAATAGTACAACACCCTCTTCCTCAGAGGTCTTCTTGTCTCAACAGAGAAGGGGCACACCCTCTTCCACAGAGGTCTTCTTCTCTCAACAGAGAAGGACAACACCCTCTTACATAGAGGTCTTCTTCTCTCAACAGAGAAGGGCAACACCCTCTTTCTCAGAGGTCTACTTCTTTCAATAAAGAAGGAATACAGTGAATAACAGAAAGTTACAATACTTCCTATAGAACCTTCAGGATGATATGAATGCACGAATGAAGGATTCTCAGAATGTTCTGTTTGTCACTCAGAAGATACTCTTTGTCAAAGAGTTATTTTTGACTTTTTCTCTTTCTTTTCTCTTTCTTTTTCTAGGCTCTCTTTCAAATATCGAATAGGTATTTTTCTCGTTGTAAGCTCACTTGTCTATTCCATTCCCTTCTGTCTTGAATAGTTCATTTGAGTGTGTTTTTATAGCTTAAAAAAATAGTCATTGGCTTTTTGAAATCGTAGCCTTTTTGAGATGTGAAATGTCATGTCATTTCAAAAAACATCTTTAGAGAAATTCGAGAAAGTCTTTTATCCATAAAAGTAAAATATAGGGTACACTAGTCGTTGTAATATTTTTAGGTAATATATATTTTATGTAAAAAGTCTATTTCTTACAATAGTACGTTGAACGTTGGATTGTAGGTTGTCATGTGGTTTTGTCTTTATCCTAATTAATGATTTGTGGTACATAGGTACTTCTTTACTTTAAATGAGTGTAAGTACAATAAATGCTTTGAGATATTTATTTGTACATAGTCATGTCAAGAGTTTTTTTATGTTGTGTTTTTCAAAGTCTATAGAGAGAATGAAGACTACAAGTAAGTCGACATTCTTGAGAAGGATATTTAACAAGGATTCTTTACAGAAGGTATTTAATGCTATACAAAGAGAATGATGACTTCAAGTAAGTCAACATTCTATGAGTTTGTAAAAAGGTAACTAGAGTGTTTTCAAAACCAATATTGTATTTGTTTTCTTTGTTCATGTTTTGTCTTTTTCCTATATTTGAAATCCTTTCTTTAAAGAAGGTAACTAGAGTCTTTTCAAAACATATTATATTTGTTTTCTTTGTGTAGCCGATTTCATGTTTTGTCTTTTTCCTATATTTCAAATCATTTCTTTTCATTTTGTTTTGTATATGATATAAGGTACAATTATTACATTTTGAAATCATGTCAAAATTCCTTTTTCATAAAGGGTTGTAAGAAGGTACAATTATTTGTTTTCAAAAAGGAGCTTTTTGAAACTATCGTATACTTTTATGAAATAGCTTTTATGAGTGAGTATGTAATATGCAATATGCATCCTTTTGAAGGTTCTGTTACATATGACTCTAAAGAAAAAAAATCTTCAACTTGTGGAAGCCGATCTCTTTAGATGGTCTTTAGGAGTGCATGGCTCAACAAGCTTTTTCTTCAAGGAGTATGATTGCATCATAGTTGTACTTGAACAAGAGGTCTCCATCCTTTTTGAGTGAGATATCCTTGCATCAAATACTCGTTAGATATATGACAAAACATATCCAGTCATTATATAACATTTTTCAAAAAGACATATTATCATATCATATGAAATCAAATAAGACAGTGTATCATATTATGTGACATCAAAACAGAGTTTTTCAACACTCGCCTAGGTAACAAGGCATGATTTTCTGTTGTTTATTTTCTTTGCAAAAGAATGACAATACAATTGTCGTAATCTCAGCGATGACTCAATCCCTAGTAATGGGATATTCTTTCAATTGTCTACCAAAATTCTGAGCAAATATCTTTCTTCTAATCGAAATCTCTTTCAAAAGCCTAACCCTCAATTTTGCCCTGCAGAGAGCATTCGTGACATTCAATGGTTCAGACAAGGTCAGAGAAGAAAACTGCACCAGTTGAAGGCATCACATATTCAACAGCTTCGGACGAAGAGATGGATTCCCCGCACTCGGGCAAAAATCAAGGGCAGCAGGTTGAGGATGACATTGATCCTCAGATGTATGCCATGTTCAAGAAGATGATGACCAAGATGCTGGCAGAGCAAGCTGAAGCCAGTACAGAGAAAACACAGGTAAAGCAAAAGACAAAAGGTCGGGTAGTCAAGAAAGCCGCGAAGATATCTAAAAAGCCTACCCAGAATATTAATACAACTGATAAAGAGGGATCAGCAGAGGATTCAGATGAAGAGTTTGAGACTCGTCAGGCATTCCGCAAATCTACTCAGGGGTAGGGGTCAACCGACAAATTCAAAGAGCAGTCCGTCAATGACTCTGACCAGCCGCAGTTCAAAGATGTGGTCAGAATGCATCGAGACCTGCAGGCCCGCGACAAGGGCAAGAAAGTCTTCACCAGGGAAGACTTCTATGATGGTTTGGATGGGGACGACAATCTCGAGAATATCCCCAGAAAGTTCATCAAATTTGATGGTTCTGGCAATCCTAAAGCTCATCTCGCCATGTTCTTCGCTGAATGCTCCAAATTCAAGCGTGACAACCAGGCACTTTTCCTTTGTTTCCCTCGCAGTCTGGAGAGAACAACAACAAAATGGTATTCAAAACATGTCAATCCTATCGAGTTGAAAGAATTTGACAAAGTGGTGAACATGTTCATCGAGCGATTCCTCTTCAATGCCGAGGCGCTTCCCACCCTCAATCATCTGTGTGGCCTCAAACAGAGAGAAAATGAGAAGGCCAGAGATTTCATTCACCGTTGGAGGTCAGCTTGCAACAAGATGAGAGACCCCATATCAGAGGGACATGCTCTGTCCCTAATTCTGAGTAACTTCTCACAGCCTCTAAGAGGTCTCATTTCTACTGCACCATCAAGGACATTCATTGATCTGACAGAGCGAGCCGAATGGCTCGAGTTGAGTATGGAAAATGGTTTCTATGAAGGTTTCACCTTCACTAAAAACAACGGCCAAACTGAGCAGAAGAAGAAGACTCACTTCACTCATTCTGTTAGAAATAATAATTGGAACCACCGTAAGGGGCAGAACAGAGATTTCTGTTATGGGGCAGGAAGTTCAAACAAGAATGACCAAAAAGGCAAGTCAGTTCCTCAATTCAATAAGCCACTTCAACTAGAGCAGGAACCAAAGCCCCGAGAAAAAGTAAAGCATGAAGGGTGGAGTTATGACAGGAAATTCACTCCGCTGGATCAATCACTCGAGACTGTACTCGAGTATATGTTGACCAAGAAGATGGTCAAACTGCCTAGGCTGGCCGATCCCCCTGTTCCCATGGGAAAATTCAAAGATCAGTTCTGTAAATTTCATAGAATAGTGGGACATAATATTGAGAACTACTTTGTTCTTAAGAATATTGTTCAGTATCTCATCGATAAGAATCTTCTGGTAGAGGGTGCTGAAGATGAAAATATGGATATTCTGAATAAACCCTTTCCCCATCATTCTACAGCGGTCATTTCTGAACAGCCTTTTCAGCCACAGGAGCATATCAGGCCATGCTCTAAAAAGGATATGCAAGTCCAACATGAGGTCCTTGTACTGCAGCGGACTCAGTCCAAAGCTCAGAAAATGGATCTCATTGCAGCTTTTGGTAAAATGAAAGTATCTGATAAACCCGCTGGGGTATCTCTTGAGGTGGCTAAAAGAATGCCATGGCTCCCCAAACACTTTATTAAGTCCGCCCCGGAGAAAAGTGAGACATTTGCACCGAAGCCGATAACTGCATTATCTAACGTCTCAATTTTGGATCTAGCCCAAGCTTCCACCAAACACCAACAGGTGTTGAATGATCTGTTGTAGAAAATCAAAGTAAAACTGTGATCATCACAAAATTTTTCCTCTCTCTTGTGGTTTCTCTCTCTTCCTTCTCTTTTCCTTTTCTAACCTCTATTTTCCTCCTTTTTGAAGGGAGAAGAATAAAAGAAAGAAAAGAGAAAGAGAAGAGAAAAAAAAGAAAGAAAAAGAGAAGAGGAACTATTTTGCACGGTTTTCACTTGACCTTTATTTGAAAATATTTAGAAAATTACTCATCTCCGTTTTGAAAATATTGCGGGAAAAAATGGAGAGACGGGATTCGCTCGTCGGTACGAGGTTCAACCGTTTCTGGCACCTTTACCAGGGGTAATCGAACCAAGGATCGAATCTATGTCTTTTGCTTTGCCTAAATATAATCTAAGAATTTATCCTAACTCTAAATGCACAAAGAGTCATACTTGTGCAATGCAAGGATGTATGCTCTTTTGAAAATTGATTTAGAAATTTCCAAGTATTCTGAGATGAATTTGATGAGGGAGTGAAGAAATGTTTGAATCTAACTTAGAACTTTGAGATAGATCAGAGAAGTTCTAAGTCTTGGAAGTAAATCAAAGTTGGAAGAATAAATCTTGATTTTGAGAAAGAATGATTTGAAGCTTTGAAATGAAAGGAAATGAAGTTTCAAAGTCAGAAATGGATTTTGAATTTAATCATGGATATAGGAGAAGAAGAAGATGAAATTTCTTTGAAGTGATATTGAATTTTGAATCTTAGAATGAACCAGGGAAAATCAAATGGTATTTAAGAATAGAAATGGATTTAGGGAGTTCAGATGAGATCTGAAAATGAAATTGGATTTGAAATATAGAATTGGGAATGGAATTGGATCTCAAAAATAGATTTAAAATCCGATGTAGAATTTGGGTTTTGGATTCTAAGATGGATTTGGATATGAAGTCTGAGATCCAACATGTGATTGAATTCTGGATCCTAAAATGGAACTGGATCTGAAGTCAGAGATCCAATGTAGAGTTAGACTCTGGATCCTAAAATGGATTTGGATCTGAAGTCTGAGATCCAAAGTGAAGTTGGATTCTGGATCCTAAAGGGGAATTGTATCTGAAATTTGAGATCCAAGATGAAATTGGGTTCTGGATCCTAAAGGGGAATTGGATCTGAAGTCTGAGATCCGATATGAATATTGAATCCTGGATCCTAGAATGGGTTTTGGATCTGAATTTGAGATCCAAAAAAATTGGGGATTTATACTTGGAAATCTGGATCCAAATTGGATTTAGGATCTAACTTTGGATTTGGAATTCCAAAATTTGATTTGAGAATTTTGAACTTGGAATATGAATTTCAAAGTCAAATTGGATTTTGAATTTTGAATTTAGAATTTGGAACTATAGAAAATGAGTCAAGAATCTCAAAGTTAAATTGAACTTTGAGTTTGATTGGAGTTTTGAATATAAAATAAATTTGGGATTTCAAAGTCAAATTGAACTTTGAAATCTGATTTGAATTTGAATATAAAAATGACTTTGAAATCTCAAAGTTAAATTGAACTTTGAGTTTGAAAATGAAATTGAATTTGAAAATGAAAGGATGAATTGGATTTTATAGGAATTGGAGATAGATTGAGGAAGATATTTACATCACTTGGAGTTTTTTAAAAAGGAATTTTGAAAATATGATGCATTTCTATCCTAAATGATGAAAGAATTTTGAAATTGGATTTAAAAAAAAACTATTCCATTCTTTAAATGAATTTAAGATAAGATTGAAAAATATAATACATCCTTGACTATAGTCATTGAATGTATTATATAATAATCTATATTTAAATTCAGGTGAAGAATAAAACATATTTTGGTGCTTTTATAGAGTTTAAAATGAAATTAACTCTCAATATACCCTGACTATGGCCATTGGTATATATTTTGAGCTAATTTTAAGTTAAACTCTAATAAAAGAAGGAAATATTTTGAAAATATGATGATTTTTGAAGATGATCCAGTGTGGATCCAATGTTATTTTATAAAAGATAAAAATCTGAAATTCTGTTTACATCCTGACTATGGCCATTGATGTAAATCCTCAACTTAGGATTAATTTACCTCTTACGAAATGGTGCATGTGCCATTCGTGGTCCCATTTGTGAGATTTTTGAGAAATAAAGGCAAAAAGCATGAAAATAAACAATGTATGTACATATATATGCATATATATATATATATATATATATATATATATATATATATATATATATATATATTTATATATATATATATATATATATATATATATATATGTATATGTATGTACATATATATGCATATATGATATATATAATATCTAGTGAAATGAATGTACATGATGATGACATAGCTGATAATATACTACATAATAATGAAAATGAAGTGATGAACACATGTGGTGAATATAAGATATGCTAACGTAGGTATATATATGAATAGCAACCATGATTGAAATACATCAATAGTTCATTTCCTGTGAACTGGCTCCCATCCTGACAGCCGATTAGCCTTGATTCTATAAACCCACCCGGAAGGTTCATTATGTCAAAAACCACTATTTCGTTTATCTTTTCAACCTTCATGGAATATGATTTTAGTTTGCCCTAAATGGATAAATGTGGATGAACACTACTAGAGGAGCTGGACAATTACAGCAACGGCTGTGGATGTGAGGTAGTAATGAAAAGGGAAAATGCATATCAGTTGGTGAAATGGAGGTAAGATGGGTTGAAAGTGGGTGACTATGTTGCTGCGAGGACAACAACGTTGTTGTGGGTTGCAGCAGGTAAGGGAGGAGCTGTGGCAGGTGCTGCACGTAGCAGACATGCTGCAAAATAGGCAGAGATGATAAGAATGCAGGGGCTGTAGTGACTGGGGATGAAAGGTGAAGGCGTGATGCACATGCCAACGAGGCTGTAGCATAGGCTGTGAAATGGGAAGATGGACTGGATTGCTGACATGGGTAGGGTACTGGAAGTATGAAGGATAAGCTGCTATAAGCAAGGGATGGATAACGCAGAGGCGAAGATGGATGCAGAATGAGTCCCAACAATGAATTTGCTGTGTTATGGGTGTTGAGATGGTTAATGTAAAGTGATGTTGTGCAATGAAGTAATACTGTGCAGTAATGATGGTGGTAAAAATATGCATAGGCAACATGTAAGTGAAGTAAAGTGCAAAGGTGCAGAAACACTAAAGATGAACAAATCTGAGGTGTCGTGGAGTGTATACACAGGGGTGAATGCATAAAATCACAGCAGCTCCTGGGGCTACTGTGTTGTGAGTCGGGTAATGTATGAAAGACACGTGTTCCATGCCTTCCCCTATAAGTTATAAACATTTAACCATGATAGGAAATGCATTAGAGAATTAATGAAATGTAGCTGCTAAGGTTCAGGATGTACATTCCCAACTATCAGAGTTCAGGTTCATTTTCAATTACTACTCAGGAGAAGTAACATAAGCAAAATATTGTTTACACATCATACAAGAAAAATAAAAGTTCAGTATATTGGCATTCCATGGCAAGGTTGAGATACTATTTATGACCAACACAACTAATAGAGTAATAATAACATAAACATTTTACTAGTAACAAGTGAGACATACCTGGTTGCAGCTGTACAAACCACGGTCATTAAAAGCTCGAGAGAGTCCAAGAACCACTTGATCATGGGCATCAAACCGTCCAGAGAACTTGATTTCACCACTTGAAATATAACAGCCCAGTACCCCTAATGAGCCAGATCCTTTCCCAACCACCAAGGAAATCTCATCTAGAGTGGTTGAAGACATAATGCATGAAAGTACAGCCAGGGACAGCAATAGTGGCTACCATCTGTCTCGGAGGGCGAAGGCAATCTTCATCCCCTTTCTTAGACGTGGCGACTCCCTCAATATCTCCTAGCCATAACTTTACACACCCATCACAGCCTCCAGACTTCTAGTAGCTAAGAGGAAGTTGGTGGACTCTAGGATGTCCCAGCTAGTTGCAGTAACTCTAGAACTGAGCTTGGAGGAGCCCACCGAGCATTCTATCAATAGAGACTGGACAAGGATCAGCAATGTAACACTGTGGTTTATTGGATTTCCAAAAGGAAATTATACTAAGTCCTTTACTAATGTTCTGCACATATTAGACTCAGAAAGTCGTTGTCCTCCAGTTGCTTCCTGGAGCCTTCCTCCTTTTCATGAGAACTTTTGTTGTCTCTTCATTGTAGTTGGCCCAATGTACTTCACTCAGCAGATTACCCAAATCAAACGATAGATGCACATTACACAATGGAGCAACCTTCTTTTTTTTTATCAGGTTCAAGGTTCAGTTAGAAACCATTCCTCATTTTGCCCTTCAATAACTTCAGCGAAGTGATCAAGTGCCTTTCCCTTAATACAAAGTATTTCCCCATTAAGCCAGAACCTTTGAGAAGACTTGTGTTTCAGAAACTCAACTAAGGCTCCTTAAGAAAATAAGCATGGAACATATGAACCGTAGCAGCATTTTTGGGAATATCCCAAAGAGTTTACTGCATCATCATCATGATCTGGATCCTCATTGGTGCCATTTGTTGAGCTCCAGCCGACAACCATTAGTTCCTCCCTGCAAAACATGAATTTCTGGGGGGAAACAATTGAGATCATGATGAATTGAAGTATTTTGAATGGCACCTACGAAGCTAAAGTAGGCACTATTGTGGAAAGGGAATGTATTGCCATCAAAACATCACGAAATCTGGATGAATATTGAGGAATCCACCACAGTCCACAGAAGATCCATGGAGGTTCATGATACAACAACCCATAAGAGGCTCAATTTCCAGCAAAACAGGGCGAAACTCTTGCAAATGATCCAGAAAACACTTTCTTGACATATTACAGGGTGGGTTTATTTTCATAATAGCTACAAATCTGATTGGAACTGGGATTCCTTGTCAATTCGAGCTCATTTTCAGCAGACATGCTGACTCTGGAATTTTATCTCTCCATGAAATCCAAGGATTTCATCGTGGCTGAAAGAAACCCATGGGATGTGCACGCTGAATGCATAGTAAAGTAGATCCATTGATATTTAAAGATCCAAACTAATGGTTCGCTAATCCTTCATAGCAAATCATCTTGGGAACTCAATGTTCACAGCCGATCTAGCGAAATAGCTACCAAGCTCACCCGATTTCTCAAAAGAGGGGACTAAGCAAAGTAATTACAGCAGATCATATAATGAGGAATATGTGTCAAAAATTTTGATGATTCCAGATTGAACCGAGAGACATATAAACTTATGTAGGCGACCATGTAAATGTAATTGATGACGAACAAAATTTCGGAAAATGAAAAAGAAAAAAAAGAAATAAAATTTTTTTTTGGAAATAAACAAAGACAGTATCACATAAGCCACAACTTGATGAACAAAATGCCATTAAACCCTATTGAAACAGGAATTTGACTAAAATGAGCTCATTAGAGAGTTGTTGGAAAAAAAATGAATGTAATGTATTAAACAGAATGCTATGAACTAAATGCAAGTGAGGACCTACCTGTGCAATTTATCACAGATAAAAGGGAAGAAACACCAAACAAACAAAGACAACATAAAAGAAAAGAGAAAAAAAGGAGAAGGAAAGAAATCGATGAAGAAAACTACTCGATCTAACACATAATGACACAAGCAGGTGTTAGAAATAAGAAATTCAGAAATAAATTATAAAAGAGAAATAATAAAAAAAAAGTGTAGGAATATATATTCCGTCGATTTCGCACACAGGTGGGTCGGTCTTGCTATATGCAGACTGATCCCACCTCCAATGCATTTTGGTAAAAAAAGTCTGGATGGTAGGGTAAAGTTTCTATAAACAAAATCAAGATGAAATGGGGAAGAAAAACTGGAATACGGTAAATCAATGAGGAAGATAAGCAATATGAAAGAAAAAAGAAAGGATGGGCCACTTACCTCCGATTGCCTTTACTGAAACTGGGAAATCTTCTGGTCTATCAGAGGAGAGGCCTTTTTTTTTTTTACCTTGTTTTTTACAGAACTTTGAGGTCGAAGAGGTGGTTTCTTCTGCTCGTTGAGGTTGAGTTCTGCTTTCTTCACGATTAAGGGAGATATGGAACTGTAGCTTCGTGACCGACCACCAGATTGCTTTAGGATTCCTGGAGCAGAGTTGACTCCCTTCAATCTGTGGTTGGGGGAAATCAAAGAAAGAAGAATAAGCAGAGAAGGATTGAAGCAGAGGGAAAAAGGAGAAGCGGAGAGGTAATGGGGAGGTGAAGATGATGCATGAAGGAGAAAGGGGTAATGGTGGGGTGAAGACGGGTCTGAAGGAAAGAGGAAAGGGGGAAGGGTGGAAACGGATGCTAGGGTTTTCGTTGTATGGTTTCTTTATAGGGGAGAAGGAGGAGGTTCGGTTGAAGATGGGAGGCTGGCGATGAGGTTGTTGGTGATGGATGAAGAAGAGAGAGAGTTTGAGGAGAGGAGCCATGGAGGGTTCGGCTGAGGGTTTCGAGAGTGCAAGAGAGGGGCGTTTGTCTTCCTCATTTGAAAACCCTAAAAGGAAGTTTTACAATGGGCCCCTCTTATTTTTAAAATTTTACAAAGAGGGGCTCGATTTTCAGCCAAAGTGTTTTCAAAAAAAGATTGTTTTGCGAAAATGATGGTTTTCAAAAAGAGGTTTTTCAAAAACTAATTCTTTGTTTCTTTTCTTATTTTGCATTTTCTATTTTTTTTGTATTTTTGTAATAGAAAAACTAAGATTTTATGAAAACAAAGTTTAAACACTAAATTTTTGTATTTTTCTAAAAAATATTTAAAAAAAATGTTTTCTCAAGAATTTCAGGCCATCTAGGGGAAAATTTCTTCAGAAAAAGGGGTTGGATCCAGGTTTTGAGAAAATGTTCAAGTTTTGATACTCGAATCAAGAAATACGATTTGATGGATCCAAACAGATGTCGGATGGACTGTTCGAGCTATAAAAACTATTTTTGGTATTTTCTGAAAAATTGGACAATGAGACTCAATTTTGGATTTGGACAATGGATCCGGATCCAAAATTAATATAAAATGAATTTAATTTCAGTAAAGCTTGAGAAAAGAACTGGAATTTAGATTTAAAAATGACTCATTTGCTAAAAAAAAAATGAATTTAGGGGCAAGAAGGGAATATTTAAAAGATTTTGAAAAATTTGGGGTGTTCACAGATGCCCCTCTTTGCTACTAAGCCGGTTGAAAGTCGTGCTTAGTGGCAAAGAAAACACTCCAAATTTTGAAAAAAATGCCCCAGTCAGCAGATCTGAACTGGGTGTGGAAGAATTTATTTGAAAGACATGGTTTCAGGCTTAATATCTTATCCTGAATGGCTTGGGGGAGACGAAATCCTCGAAAATGATATGACTGAATAATAGAAATGAGGAAATCGTGATGGGATTTTGGGCGAAGATCCCGAAATGGT